>NW_025999946.1:37494-71233 GCF_001458135.2 Marmota marmota marmota
AATGACTCTATTATCCAGGAAATTCACTTGTATGAGGTACCTCGAGCGTCAAAAGCATAGAAACCAAAAGTACTATATGATAGTGTCCAGGGGCTAAGGAGCAGGGTAGAGAATGGGGAATTATGGTTTAATGATTACAAAGTACAGGTTTTCTTTTCTTTTCTTTTCTTTTTTTAATTTCGTTACTTGTAAATGGCAGTAGTAGTACTCCTTTTTCCTCCTCCCACTTTTTAAATTATTGTTTTACTTGTAAATGGATCTTTTATTTTATTTATTTATTTATTTATATGCAGTGCTCAGGATCAAACCCAGGGTCTCACACATGCCAGGCAAGTGCTATACCACTGAGCCACAACCATAGACCACAAAAATATCAGTTTTACAAAATGAAAAGAGCTCTGTGGACAGTTGGTGGTAAGGTTTACAGGACAATGTGGTGTTGCCACTGACCTGCATATTTAAAAATGGTAGTGAGGGTAAGTTATACATCCACTATGCATCCCAAAGGATGGTTCTCAGGATGTTGAGAAGGTCTGAGAACCCAGGACTTGCACAGAGGAACAGCTTAGTGAATATGTAATAAAAAAGAAATTCAAGGAAATCATCCCAAGAGAGAACACCTGAATTTATTCACCTTAGACAAACATAGTTCACTTGTAGAAAAGCCACATCAGGATAACTAACCCACTCCATAGAACAGATTTAACTCACTCTGGGTGTGGAGCCTCCCTGGCCTTAAAGACCACACCTCACAATGCTGTTCCATCAGAATTAAGTTTTTCACACAGGAATTTCAAGGGGTTCAACATTGGCTCCATTTCAGTTGAACTGAGCCCAGAGCTGTTTTACTCTCAGTCATGTGCTGAATAACGATGCTGTGCTCAAGAACGGACTGGATATATGCTGGCAATGACACCGAGCATGTCATCAAGTTATGACTGACATCAGAGATATATTAGTTTATGTAAGTGCACCCTATGGTGTCCACACAACAAATGTCTCCTCATACATTCCTCTGAATTAGTCAAAATCATTAAGCAATGCCCGAATGGAATCATTTTTGGTGCTTTTTGATGTTTCTTCGTACGAGAAATACAGTTCTCCCTAAAATACAGGCATAGTAATTTCTCTCTTAAGAAACAAAGGATGATAATCTTTTTGAACACATTCAACATACTTTGTAATTTTAATAGTGAGCTCTGGAGAGTACATAGGAGGCTTATCCCTGTCTAGGAGGGGCTGGTGAGAAGGGTAAAGGAGGCAGTGCTTTCAACCATGCCACTTAGCAGAAATCTCCCCAACTATTCATATGCAGTACCACTTTTCTACCTCTCATCCTAGAGAACCATCAATGAGCTGCAGCATGACATACTTGCCATGAGATGCAGGTTCCCCAATTGTTCAGAAACAACACCTAAAATGGGATTAAAAGAATAATAATAAAGCACTCTATTCACAGCAATTGTCACATGTAGGGAAGCCAGCTCATCACAGCCAAGATTCCAGGGGAGCTTCTGGTCTTGATTCATCCCACTCCCTACTCCATAACTCAATATGAAATGTTCCCAGCATTTCTGAAATGCAAATGTGCACACTGAAAATGTTTGAAAGCCATGAGTTTTTTCAAATAAAGCTCAGTAGTAGCAAGCAGTAACCAAGAGACAAGTCCTTTAGATTGCTCTAGCACCATGCTGAGAAGCAGGAACTCTGGCACCTGCTTAGCTGAGATTCATGGTGGCTTTGTGAAAGACTTCACATCCCAAAGGGACTACAGTTGAGTCATCACTGTTTGAAGGCCCTTTGATGCACATTTTTGCTTCTGAGACCCTCTGGCCAGTTGACTCCTGAGTCACTATTTACAGTTTGGGAGGAGTGTCATGTATAAGTTGCAAGACAGCTGACTCCTAAACCTTGTCCTCTGAACTAGAGCTCCTCTACAAAAAGAAATCAGAGACAGAATGAAGACTTTTGCAAGTTTACCTCATCATAAACCTTGCAGGTAAAATCTCTTCCACTATCCTAGGCTTGGAAAGTTCCACAATTTAATTCTGAATTGCACAGAATAAAAAAATAAAATAAAATCATTTGTGAACTGGGAAAAACAATTCCCAAGACCACTCATTAAATTTTCCAGTGTACTTTCTCACTCCTCTCCAACTCCTAAGATTCTAGAGAATCTGAGGCATGATAGGCAAGTACCCTACAATTAAGCTATTCCCATGCTCTTTGTGTGTTCTGTGGGGGAGGAAGCCACATGGAAACCAGGGCCTCCTGCATGCAGGCCTTGTGCATGAGGGCCTCTGGCAAGCTAGGCAAGGACTCTACTCTTTTGTCACACCCTATCCTATCCTGTGGTTCTAAGGAACTAACCCAGTGCCCCACCAATGCCTCACAGTGTTAAATCAAGTGCTCAAACACTGATCCAACAGTGCTCTAACACTGATCCACAAGCCCATTCCCCCCCACCCATAAACTTTCAAAACACCTAGACTGACCATGAACTCAGGATCCTCCTGCCTCAGACTCCCTCCCGAGTAGCTGGGATTACAGGCACATACTACCATACCGGCTAACTCTTTAACTCACAGAAAAGAAGAAAGAATACAAGAACCTAAAGAATTTATCCCTCCACATTAACACAGAGCATACCTAGTCAATTTTAGTTGATCTACCCAATCATTCTCTCATCTCTTTGACATGTCCCTCCATTTTTTTGATAGGCATTCCAGATATATCTCTTGACCTGAAAATACTCCTATATATCTCTAAAATATAAGGAATCATTTTAATATAACCATGAGCTTATTTTTAAATATAAGAGCCTTTGGAAAAGCCCTGTTCCCCAATTCTAGTGTGCAGCAGCCATAGACAGTTTTGTCGGTGACAGAAGCTGTCCCTGGAACAGATGTAGTTTTTGCCTTTAAATATCTTAAAACACTCAAGCTTGGGGCTATTCCTAGAGGGGCCATTTGGCTCTTGTAGGGAGAAGATATAAAAATATAAATAAGTATATTTATTTTTTTAGCCAATATAAATATAGTCATTTATATTGGCTAAATAAAGTCTCTTCAATTTGACAAAATGGATTTGGTGTGTTTTTTGAGTGACCTGCCCCACAACAAAATAAAATATACAAAATGGCTGGGGATGTGGTAGAGTTGTTGAGTGGCCTGAGTTTAACCCCCAGTACTCAAAAATAAATATAAAGTTTCAACAGGGCAATTAAATGACAGCCAGCAGTGCAAAACTTATATTAAAAAAAAAAGCTAGCTGGACATTGGGGCAAACATTGTAATCCCAGCAGCTTAGGGTTTTGAGACAGGAGAATCACAAGTTCAAAGCCAGCCTTAGCAATAGCAAGCAGCTAAGTGAGACTCTGTCTCTAAATAAAACACACATTAGGCCTGGGAGTGGGGCTCAGTGATTGAGTGCCCCTGAGTTCATTCCCTGGTCTAAGGGAAAAAAAAAAGCTGAAGGAATCCAGTTTTCTAACTTGATTCCAGGATATATATATAGTGTCTTTGTAACCAAAAATGAAAAAAAGGCACAAGGATCACATTGATGGGCAGTTAAATTCATGGAGGTTGGCAGCAGATGGGTCCTATGCTGTCTTCTTAGGACAACCTGTCATTGGAGGCAATCATTTGTATGCTTTGGAGTACATGGGGGATTATTTTGGGAGCCAGAAGTATTGGAGGACATTGGAACTGAGAGAGTAGAGGAAACCAAAATTGGATTGAGCCACCAGCTGCTCCAAAAGCCATTTGCATTGCTCCAGGATCCTACCCTCCCCTAGCCACAGCCCCCTCTTCTGATGCCTTCTTTGACCCATGGACACTGGCAGGTCTACCTCCAAAGCCCAGATATCATGCTTCCTTTTGGAACCCTCTGCATGGGATCACAACTTATCCACCATGTGATAGGTGACCATGTATACCAGCTCTGAGGTCCCCACAAAGGACTTCATGAGAAAAGAAAAATTGTGGGGAGTCAGATTGGAAGAGTCCCTGCTAATGGGAGTGCTAAAGAGGATGGTGCTTTAAGAAGGCCAACAGACAAATATGGAGATAAACAAGGGTAGAAGGTGATGGTGAGGAAGGGGATGGAAATGCAAGGAGGCTGCTGGGGTAGCTATGGCAAATGGTAGAAAAAATGATATGGCAACCTTGATACCAATGAGGATGCCAAGAAAGCAAGGAAAGAAAAAATAAGCCAGGCATGGTGGTACAGGCCTGTAATCCCAGATACATGGGAGGCCGAGGCAGGAGGATCACAATTTGGTGCCTCAGCCTCAGCATTTTAGTAAGACTCAGCAGTATGTTGAGATCATGTCTCATAATCAGAAAATGAAAAGGAACAGGGATGTAGCTCAGTGGTAAAGCACCACTGAGTCAGGTCCCAAGCACCAAAAGAGGAGAGAGAGAGAGAGAGAGAGAGAGAGAGAGAGAGAGAGAGAGAGAAGTTTTTAAAAATGTTAAAAGTCCCATACGTGGTCCTTCTTCACATGTTGTCTTAATCTAAAGATGTTCACTTCCCTGTAGAGAGGCCCACCCACCCATGTTAGTCAGCACCACCAGCAGATGTAATGTGCTCTGCTGCCATTCAAAGAAAACCACAAAGCAAATTTGCAATACAGAAGGCTCCTACTTTTTTATCCTTCAAAATACCTTAAAAAGGAAAATTTGCATTTAGTATTTACATTTTATATTTTTTATACTTCCATAGGGTCAGGCATTTTTAATGATCACAAATAACCAAATCAGCCTTCAGACAGTTCTGATTTTATTGTGGTGTATCATGCTCATTATAATCTCAAAGGAGGGAAAAAATGAAAACAGGGGTTGCAACAGCCCAAACCTGCATCCCAGCAATTCAGGTGGCTGAGGCAGAGCATCCAAAGTACTCCTGGGCAATATGGCCAGATCCTGTCTCAGAATAAAAATAAAAATAAAACTCTTAGGATGTTATTCAATATTAGTGTCCCCTGGTTCACTCCTCAGGAGCAAAGGGACAGGAAGTATCTTATTCCCAGCATTCCATTAACTATAGTGTCTCTGTTCTGAGCTGGACTACAATTAAGATGGTTTGTATGACCTGAGGTATAGACCTGGGGTTGTGACTCAGTGGTAGAGCTCTTGTCTCACATTCAGGGGGCACTGGGTTCAATCCTCAGCACCACATAAATAAATAAAATAAAGGTATTATGCTCATCTACAACTAAAAACAAAACAAAAAAGTCTTTTAAAATGTATCATTCACTTTTTTACACTACAAAATACTTTAGAAATCTTAGAAAAGATTTTGTAATTTATAGGCCTCATTTCCTTGATTTCCTATTTGCCATCTTCAGCTATGATACAAAGGGTTTTTCTTTTTTCTCTGTAACTTATCTGTGTTGAAAGATTCCTGACTTTACCAGAATAATTTTCTAAGTTTTACATTGATTTTATTATACCCTTGATTATTTAATAAAATAAAATTTCTCACTGAGGAGAGAGCTAAACTTCTTTACAGTTCCTATCAGTTTCTAGGTTTATTCTTCAATGTCCCCTTCAAAGAGGAAAATAAATATTATTTCTCAAGCACCATGCCTCTAAATTAAGGGTTCACATTGAACAGTTTTGTATTTTCACCTTCCTCAAATCAGTCCTAAATGTGGAATAAAAGACTTGGTGTGGTGGTGCATGCCTATAATCCCAGCAGCTCCAGAGACTAAGGCAGGAGGATAGCAATTTCAAAGCCAATCTCAGCAATTTAGAGAGGCTGTAAGTAATTTAGTGAGACCCTGTCTCTAAGTAAAATATAAAAAAGGGCTGAGGATGTAGATTAGTTGGTTAAGTTTCCCTGGGTTCAATCCCCAATACTAACAAACAAACCAAGGGTGTGGAATAAAACTAATGATAGCTGAGCTCATCAAGAAAGCCTATTGAAAATCACAAAAACTTTGGGACTCTATCATATAAAAACAGGTGCCAGAAACATTAGAACTCTTTGATAGAATTACTGTGAATAAATGAGTTTTATTTTCAATGTTTCTTTTCACACTGAAGACAAAAGAAGCTTTGTCTATAGCACATCTTTCCACCTTATCTGGTTTTGATTTCATGGAAGCTATTTTGCAATTCTGCAAAATATAGATAGCTAATAGCAGTGCAAATTAACTCTCATCTCTACACAGGTACATTCTGCTATAGCAGATGGCTTCAGCTAAATTCCCTTTCCATCCCTTGAAGAAGCTCATCTGTGATTCTGCTTTAACTTTCCTTTGCTTTATATAAGTCTGTGCTTTTTGACTTCTCCTTTGAGTCAGTTATAATCTGCCTAGTTTTCTCATAGATTCAGTGAAAATTCCTAGCAACTGCTCATTTTATATCTGTTTGAAGGTCACAATTTGACCTTTAAAAAATATGGTTTCAAACAATTCATAGGGTAAAGGTTAATTACAAGCAAGGCAAACCTTAGGCTTTAGAGTTTAATTCTCACACTTAAAGTTGGTGGGAAATCCCTAGAAGGCATTAATTAGGTGGAGAATTCTAGAAGAAAAGATGGCTAGCTGGATTAACCTCCAACAGCTCTGCATTCCTACTCTATCTCTGCAGAAGGTAACCCTTGGGCAGGTCCCTTCCCTTCCTTACACTGTACTCCTAGGTAGGTGGGGTGACAATAATCCCTTCACCACCTGGATTAGAGATAGTATCAATCATGAAAGCATTATCATCATACTTATATAATATGGTCAGGAAGAAGAAGCAGGGTGGGCTTGTTCAGAATTGTTCTTTTTTTTTTTTTTCAATGAGCCTTTTCTAACACCTGAGTTGAAATGAAGTTAACATGAGATTTAGACCAAGAGATGAAGATTTTGCCAAAACTTTATATTGAAGTAACAAAGACATTTTCAGAATTGAACACAATTGCTGGTGGTGGTGGCACATGCCTTTAATCCTAGTAGTTTGGGAGGCTGAGACAGGAGAATTTGAGTTCAAAGCCAGCCTCAGCACCTGTGAGGCCCTAAGCAACTCAGTGAGACCTTGTCTCTAAATAAAATACAAAATAGGACTGGGGATGTGGCTCAGTGGCCAGGTGCCCCTGAGTTCAATCTTGGATACAAAAAATAAAAGAATTGATCACACTTGTGTAACCAGCATCCAGGTCAAAGGACAGAACAATATCAGGGACTCCCTTGTTTTTCTCACAATCACTACTCTCTCAGAGCCCACAAAAGAACTTGACACTGAGTTCTCAAAGCTTGGATTAATCTTGCCTATTTTTGAATTTCATACAAAGTGAATCACAGCATTTTTGTGAAAGTTCCTCTCACTGATTATATTTTCATCCACAAGTTTGCATACAGTGGTAGAATATTCATTACAACATCTAATGTAAATTGGAATTTGGGTAATTCCATTTAGGACTATTATGATAGTATATTTATGAACATTCGTATTGGTATATTTTCACAATCATGCAATTTCTACTGAGGAGTAGAATTGCTAAGTCACATTTACTTCTCCATCTGTCTAAAACATGAATTCACCTTGAGAATCTTTGATCTAATCGAACACAACAAGGTTCCTTTTACACTCTACCTTTCTTTATTATTAGTTCATTTAATCAATAGTGAGAAAAGTAGCTCCTACTAAATATAGCATGCTTATTATTTGCTCAATCATAGAAACCTATAAAATAATTTCAGAATTGCTAACCTGTATTCCCTAGCTGTGTCTGCTGAGAGGGCCTGGGATCAATGGCACTCCAGTAGCAATGAGCACAAACAGAACCCCAAGAAAGGGAAGTAGAGGCCAGATGCAGTGGTGCACACCTGTAATCCCAGCAGCTCAGGAAGCAGAGGCAGGAGGATCACAAGTTTGAGGCCAACCTGGGCAACACAGTGAGACCCTGCTCAAAATAAAATCTAAAAATCTGAGGGGTATAGCTCAATGGTAGAGGAATTGCCTGGTATGTGCAAAGCCATGGGTTCCATCCCAAGCACTACAAAACAAAATGAATAAATATATAAGGAATTGTTGAATGTGTTACTGGCGAGGGCTGCTGGGTTCATTGTCTCTGTTCAGAAAAGGATTGAAGAACAGGACACAGAGACAGCAAGCAAGAAATAGGCTTATTGGAAAAGCAACAGAGTTACCGAGATAGGCTTCTCTGAAAAGAAGGGCCCCAGAGCTGAAATTTTGTTGGGGGAGTTTTTGCTTGTTCTTTTTGTGATCTCTGGAATTTCCTCCTTTCCTTATCTCCTCTCCTGTCCATGTACTCCTCACTATTATTGATTGGTGTCCCCCTCTGTCCATGTGTCTGTTTTAGTTTTTGTATTGAATCCCCCACTTAGGAGCATAAAATCAGAAGTGTTTGATTGGGTCCCTCGCTTGAGTCCTCCATGAGCACTTTCATCAAGGAGGAAGTTGACCTCATCAGAAGACCCTCTCCCTGCTTCCTTGTTCTGGCCCCACTCCTGGCCTCCTCACTCCCCATCTTGCCGTGACTGTTTATGCCCTTCTATATCTAGAAAACCTCCGTTGGAAACACAGTGTTCATGAATAGTGAGCCTGGAGTCAGCAATGAATGAAAGGGTTAGTAGGTAAAAACACGGTGATCAGATATTTACATAGTATTAAAGTATCTCCCATGAGATATTTATTACAAAAGAAAAATTTTAAAAAATATTTTTAGTTGTAGATGGACATAATACTTTTAGTTTTATTTATTTATTCTTAAGTGGTGCTCAGGATTGAACCTGGTGCCTCACAAGCACTAGACAAGTGCTCTACCAATGAGCCACACCCCAGCCCAAAAAGGAAATTTGTACAGTAGAGAGATCATGGAGCCATAACCTTTATCACACCCTGTTCCTTCCCCCCATTAATGGGCATTGAGCCCAGGGGAGCTGGCCATACCACTGAGCTACATCCCAGCCCTTGATGAGGTGGACTGAGAAACACTCTATGCCACTTCACAGGAGTGGAGTGGCATTTGGACTTAACACAAAGTCAGATGGATAAATTGTGGCATTTGAGTTGTTGTTACTGTTACAATAATTATTGACACTAAATCTGACCCACACTCTGCATTTCATTTCTCCCTGTACCAAGCAGACCCTCCTCTCCTCTTATATCTTTTCCCACCTGGCAAGTGGATGGGAATGCATACTAAAAAGATGGTAGCTTAAAACCAAAATATAAACAATGAAAAAGCTTCCTAAATCTCAACTTTCCAAGTTATCTCCCTCCTTTCCCCACCCTGCCCCAGATGTCCTGGATCTCTTCTCTGGCTATAGCTTGCTGTGGTCTTGGGCTAGCAGCCTCATAGGCAAAGCCCACACTGCCTTGTGGGGCAATGCTGAGGGTTCTCTTGGCTGGGTCTCACTGGGGGATCTGGAAATTTTTCTTGGTGCCAAAAGCCAAAGACCAGTATGCATTGTGTGGTTCAGGCACTCCCAACCAGGAGGCTTTCCATTTGGGCTGACTCTCACCCCATGACTGTGCTCAGAGAGATGGCTACCTCCCAGCTTTCTGTTTTCCTTGGACCCTTGCTTTGGGCAGGAGTGAGGAAAGCAAGCCCCAGAGTAGGCTGCAAACCTGAGTACACACTTTGGGCACTGGTACAACCTGCGTACCTGGGGGCAAATCCCCACACCTCTAAATAGTCTCTGTGTACCTTGGGCCACCTCCTCGATCCTCCCAGACTCACCTTGCATTCAGCATGGGTATTACTGCAACCTGCAGGGTAAGGGAGCATTAAAGAAAAGAGAGACTGGAGGCTCCTGCATCAAGTGTGCCTCATTAGCTTAGGCCAAGAGTATTTTTTTCTGGCAGCAGGATGCTCATGGCAGAAACCCACATACAGCCCAGGAGCATTATTCTCACCTGGTTCACTCTCCACATTTCCTCATTATCTATGATTTTTCTGGGACTGAGAGTTAAGAGGCTCCATAATGCTGAAGATGTGGATTTTGCAGGCAGACCTAAGTGCCTTCCAACCTGGAAGCTGCAACTCTCTGACTTTAGATTAAATATATTCATAAATTTTCCTTGAAAAAGGATGAATATATTTAATGAGGATGAAGATACTTACCTGGTACAAAGATTAAATGAGATAAGGCATGTAGAGTCCAAAACACCACTGAGATTAGAGAAGGCATCCAGCAAATGACAGAATAATAATAAATGATGGTACTTGCTGGCCACCAGTGTGCTTTGTGGCCTGACACCTGGTGGGTATATTCTCTCAGTTACTTTCACTGATGCCATTCTTCCCAATTTTGAATTTGATGACTCATTTTTAGAGAGAGAATGTTCAACTTTAGGAAACTGGGCCCTTACTGTCTTCTTGCCCAGAAATATCCCATATACATTTGGCTGGTTTCTTTAAATGTGAAACACACCGTTGCCATAAATTCAGGCAGTTTATGGAATCATTCAAGTAGTTCTGGTCCTACCATATTTTCTAGGTAAGCAAATCTTCTACTAAGAGCAATAATTTGTCTCCTTCACAATACTGTCTCTTTTGATTTGTCCTTTATTGCATTGAACTGCCCATGAGTACTTGATTAATTAATTAATTCAATGTCAGCATCTCTACATTTTCCTGGTGTAAGAAAGAACAAATGCCATGAAAGGAGGCATATGTCTGTATTCCCACAGCTGGGGAGGCTGAGGCAAGAGGATTGAGAGTTCAAAGCCAGGCTCAGAAATTTACAGAGGTCCTAAACAACTAAGCAAGACCCTGTCTCTAAATATGAAAAAGACTAGGGATGTTGTTCATGCAGCTCAGGGGTTAAGAGCACCTGGGTTCAATCCTCTGAAAAAAAGATTAAAAAAAAGTAACACAGCTGTTTTTTATCCTCTATGCATGTGTCAACTGTTTGATTAATAAAGAAGAAATTTTCCATGGATATTTCCCTTAACTTATACTTTAGAGTTTATCATTATTGATAAGTCATCAATGGCTGTTTAATTTCAATAGTTAAGTATTTATTGAAATGATACCATTATTTTTATTTTTGATTCTTTAACTATGAGACAGGAATGGAGTCCTGAAAATTTTTCAGAATACCATTTGGGAATGAATAGTCAGCAACAATTTAATTTATTTTCAATTCTCAGTTAAATGACTTGGCTGACTTGGGAGGCTGAGACAGGAGGATCCCAAGTTAAAGGTCAGCCAGGAAACTTAACCAGGCTCAAAGCAACATAGTGAGACACTAAAAATAAAAAAAAATAAAATAAAAGTCCAGGGATGTGGGGATGTGGCTCATTGGTAAATTACCCCTGTGTTAAATCCCTAATACAAAAAGAAAGAAGGAAAGAAAATTTCCAACTAAAGGATAGCCTATAAATTAGAGCAGGTGGATATTTAGATGTCCATTTCAGGAAAAAAACTTTAAGTTAGAAATATTTTTTCAAATACATTTCGAAAACCACAGAAATATTATAAATGGCAAGGAGATTACATCTTTAATAACCTTTAAAACTACTTGAAGAAAATAATGGAAATCATTTTTATAATTTTGAAGTGTGGAATCATAAGCAAATTGTAAACTCTAGAAGTCACAAAAACAAATTTGAGAAATTTGGCTACCTGATATCTAAACTTCCTGAGCAAAGACACCAAAAAGATAGTTAAAGGGAGATCTGGGGAAAACATTGCCAGCACCAATAAAAGGCATTTACATTAATCATCAGAATATACAAAGAAAACGGGAAAAATAGAAGGGAAAATTATGTGAGTAGACATATGCAACCCAATCTCACTTCTAAATAGCAGAAACTAAATAAAACCAACAAAAAGATACCATTTTGAAGCATAGGATGGTTTTATTAAAAAAAAAAATAGGTGTTGGGGATCAGCCCTGGACACCTGGGTCTGTGACCTCAGGTCCTGCAACTCCAGAAGTATTTTATGTAAAGGACACCTCCTCCAACCTATTCCAGACAGTGATGTCAGAGTTGGGTGCGCACTGGCTCATCTGTGGTTTAGTGAGAGTTGGGGGCAGTGTTTGCCTTTTGGATGAAACATAAAGGTTCTCTCATTCTGTGACTGCCAGGTCAGGAATATAGTCTTTCCAGAATACACAAAAATGGGGACTAGGAATGTGGTTCAGTGGTTGAGCACTTACCTAGCACATGCAGGCCCTGGGTTCAATCCCCAGCATGGGGGGGGGGGAGAGAGAGAGAGAGAAAGGAAGGAAGGAAGAGAGGGAGAAAGGGAGGGAGAAAAAAGAAAGAAAGAAACGTGGTATTTACAGCTGCCTGTTAGACCAGGACACAAGAAAAGACCACTGACTCCAATTCAAATCAAATTAAAACAAGCTTATTATTTCGACTGGCCGGGCTGCCTCTCCCTCCCAAAATGGTGGGAACAAAACAGCAACCCCAGCTTTCCTGCAGCCCCACTTTATACCCCAGAAAGTTACACAAAGGGGGGTTACAGATAACAGAACTCTGACAAGCATCACACTAATGGTAGTTTATATTTTTGCTGGCCCCAACATTAGAATTTATGAGGACCATTAGAGCCTCAGAGAGGGTTGTTGTCTGGCCGGGAAGGCCAATATTTATGAGGTGTCACTAAGTTTCAGAAAAGGCTGCTATCTGGTCAGAGAGCCAGGCATGGGTGAGTTCAAGGCATGGGCAGGCATTCCAAGCAGGTTCAGAATTTGCAGTAATTTATAGTAAAGCCAAAATTATCTTTTCATGGCTTTGTGGCAAGATGGTTCTCAATGTTTAGAAAAGATCAGGTTGGGTCTATCACTGCCCTCCCTCTCTAACGCCTGCACTACTTCAAGTGCGCTGAACTCCAGTAGAAGGGAGCAAGAAGGTCTCAAAACGATTCCTCCAACAAAGCCCACTACCTCCCAAACCACAAGTGGTAAAACCCCCCAGAAGCACTTGGCTACAAAAATCGCTTGAAATGAGCGCCCTCTAGTGTAGAGAAAAAGAAAACTCAGAGTTACAGGGCCAGTGTTGTGGTGCTCTGACATCTAGTTTGTCCACTAAATTTCAGATTTATTAACTCTTTTTCCAGCGTCTGGTGTGAGAAACTGCTCTGCTTTAAAAACAGATTTGTGCTTCCAGAGGGCAGCTATTCCGCTTGGTGGGAGGCAAATGAAGACTGTCTGGTTGGCTTTTTAGAAGACACAATTAAGATCTGTTCTATCCATGCCAAACGTGCAGTAGTTACACCAAATGACCTCCAAATAGCACTCTGACACATTGAGAACTTATGTAAGAACCTACTACGGGGCACGATATATGCGTAGCTGTGTGAAAGCCTCCCATGCATGAGACCCTGGGTTTGATTCACAGCATCTCAAAAACAACAAACCAAACCCCAATTTTAGGTCTGATGTTAAACATCCCCTCTGTCCCCAAGGTGTCAAAAGGTGCCTCAGCGGATGATTATAAGTAGAAAACTAGGGGAGAGGAATCAGGTATTGGCAGTTTTTCCATTTTTATTTGTGTGTGATTTTTATGTAAATGTTAAATATGCAAAGCATTAATGCAGATCAAAATGTTTCAATGAACAAATTCTGGCAATTCAGCTGTATGAGGATTATAAAGGTCTGCTATTATTTTCTTTTTTGGGACTGTGGCAGCATTTTGATTGTTTACAAACTAAGTTAACTTCTTACTGACAGCCACTAAATGTAGTTCGTAGAATTGCAATCATACAGTGGATTTCACTCACTATGCCTTTCTGAGTTGTCCCACATGCTAGTGCAGGTTTTTAATACTGTCCATCTCCTGTGCTGTTTTTATAAATTTGCTTAATAGCAAATATAGGAAGCCAGGCACTGTGACACATGCTGGTAATCTCAAGTATTCCAGAGGTTGGGGCAAGGGATTGCAAGTTCAGGGGCAGACAACTCTGTAACTTAGTGAGCCCCTGTCTCAAAATAAAAACTTAAAAAGGCCTGGGGATATAGCTCAATGGTGGAATGTCTCTGGGTTTAATCCCTAGTACCTAAATAAATACATGAAACTGTTAAAAGGATGTATGTTCATGTAGCATGTTTTATACTGGGGGAAAAAAAAGAAATATGTATACAGAACTGTCTGCATAAATAATGGTATGTCCAGTCACTGTATCCTTTGTAGCTCCTACATGGAATAAAGTAGATTTTTGTGTAGTCACTTTCATAAACTTTTTTCAAATTTTTGATGATCTCCCAATAATTGATGCTAGGACACAGGTAGACATGAATGTGAAAGCAAACTATTTTTAGTTGATACCCTGTTTATATTTTTTTCTCCATATATACTGGAAACACAGGCAATATGTAGAGAAGAAATAGGAGAGTCCACCACGTTATGGGAACAAAAATAGAATTATTTGGCAAAGGAAATTAGTGACAGGGAGGAGTTTGATGTTTTGCATTTTATACTTTATTACTTTGTGCTCTAACATAACAACAAATTAAAGTGTGTGTGTGTGTGTGTTTGTGTGTGTGTGTTTTGAATCTTAAATTCACAATATTAGGCAACCAATCCCTAACTTTCAGCTATAAGAATTTTTGTGGATTTAAATGTTCTTTGATAATTTCCCACTGAGCTAAACTACTGTGGAATGTCCAACCAAGTATGAGAAATTCATGACAACTGACTAGGGACTGAAACCTCCAAAAACATAAACTAATCCTGGTAAGGTGGACAACACCTATTATTCCAACAACTCTGGAGGCTTAGGAAGGAGGGTCACAAATTCAAAACCACCTAAGCAACTCTGTGTCTCCAAAAATAAAGAGGGTCGGCAAACTAGCTAAGTGGAGAAGACCCCTGGATTCAACACTTAGGCCATCAAAAAAAAAAAACTTAGAATAAGCATTATCACAGCTATTAGCTGTTGTAGGGGGAAAATTAACATAGCTAACTTCATAACTTTATGTGGCTAACTTGATAACTTTATATGAACATTCTTATCTGGGGATTCAGTAAGAAAAGATAGCATTTTCCTGTGGAAACATCTAGAAGCAGAATTGCTAGGCATCTGCCACTTCAATCAACATTCCAAGTGACTGTCCAAATAAGACATTCCCCCGTTAGAGTTGCTATTTATCCACCTATTCTCAGTCTCATTATATGAAGGAAAATATTTACAAAATACAGGTTTTTATGCTACACGCCTTTTAAATGCATGCAAAACACATTTTATTTTGTCATTTAATATCATTTCAGAATTTCACACTTAAATAAATGTGAGATACACGACAAACATAGCATCTGAAACTCTTCACAATGGTTCCAAGAGGGTGGGCAAAGGACAACCATAAATGCAAGATTTCTTCACTACTCCTGGTGTTGCTTAAATGACAAGAATGAGTATACCCTCTTTAGTAATCAAACATAATGATAGCAAAATGAAAAGGACTGACAAAAATTTCTCTATCCTTGGCCTGCTTCTACACAAAACATCAATGGGATATTCAGGAAGAGCATCTCCAGGTGCATGTGTGAATGGTGCCCCGCCCCCTAGTGGTCTGAGGGATGTAGCCTGCAGAGCTGGGTCCACAGGAGCTGTTGGAGAGACAGGAAAATCTCTGGTGGAAAACTTCAAGGTGTTCTATGTCCTAGAGTCCCAAATTGCAAAACTGGTTCCAAGTGAAAAGTTCAGTGATACCATTGTCTTCAAAGTTTCTCTCAAAAACTCAGATCAACAATATCCAAAGTCTCCCCTGGGCACCCTCAGATATCATTGACCTGCATGCCCAGGTGACTCTCAGAACACTCTGGATTCACAAACAGGGGCTGTCATCTCAGTGCAGGAGCCTCCAGGAGTTCTTGAAGTTGCTGTAGCTGAACCTGTGGCTTCAATACAAGTTCTGCTTTCAGTGGGGACCTGGGCGGCTCTCTAGCAACTTGTTGTCCATGTAACACAAAAGGTAGCCCATGTAGGAGGATGGAGGTATCCAACTCAATTATGGCCGGATAAAGATTCTGCCAAGACTGTGAATTGGAAATCGAATGACACAGCAACAGGCACATGCCTGCCACAGTACACCCCAGGCACATTCACTGTGAGTATAGTGGGAGAGTTGAGGGCTGGGGGAGATTTTTAAAGGCAAAGGTAAAAAGAACTACAACACATATTTCCAAATAATAAGTCTTGGCAACTGCAGTAAAGAACAAGAGAGATGTAAGTTAAAAGTTAAACAGACAGTTTCTGGACACACATCACTGCAGAAGTCTGTTCTAAAAGGCTGAATTCCAGCAGACTCTTGTAAATTCTTGTCAAGCAATCCTGGCTGAGATGTCTTCCTTCATAATGTCCTGGCTTGGTTTTTGTGGGTTTGTTGGTGATGGTGGACACACATGAAAATCCATTGTGATACCAATGACACTGTCAAATTTCAGAGAGTCCAGGCTGTCCTGGCAGACTATAATATCCTGAAGATGCTGCTCTGCTTCAGGGAGGAGAGCAGCAGCCTGCAGACCTTGCCATACAAAGGCACTGTAGAGGACCTTATCTCCAAGGTGGAGATAATTTGTGAGACAGGCTGTGCAAGATGGATCTACGTAAGCACACATTGGTTTGAATCTGGCAAGGGCTGTCTTTGTGCCTGTTGCTGTGGCAGTGGCTGCCTGAGGCCAGCTTTCTCCAGAGCACTAGGAGAGGCACAGTCAGGGATCTATGACTTGTGGGTACTGCTACCCCTCCAGAAGACTCTGAGAGTTCAGGAAGCTGTGAGGAAGGGCTGTTAGCTGGGATAAAGGGGGATGTATGAAGGATTGGGGGAGTTGGTTTTTTTTTTATTTTTTGTTTTTATTATTATTATTTTTTTAATTTTCTAGGGTGTTTGTGATTTTTTTGAGTTTTTTTGTTTGTTTGTTTTTGTTGTAGTTTTCAAGAAAATTTCCTACACTGAGCATCTTTATGTGCACATTCAAGAGACTCTTAGCTCTGACCCTGAGAGCATGACTACAGGATGACTTCTGACTATAGGTCCCTAAAACTCAATGCCAAGGACTTCAGTTAAAATTTCAGCCAAGTCATCAAATGTTTCATACCTCTGCTCAGTTGGGGACAGTAGAATTGGGTCTTGATCTGGCAGTTTCTCTTGGTAACTCTGTGGCTGTTGAAGCTGTGGATTATAAGAAACCCAGGCACTCTCCTGCAGTCCTCCACATAGATCAAAGAGTTCCATGTCCTGCTGCTGCTGCATCATTGCCTGCACACTATTGTCACAGGGCAAAGGCAAGCCATCAAATAGTTCATACCCTTCACCCCAGACCTGCTGGTTTGGGGACCTGGGCTGCTCTCTAGCAACTTGCTGTCCATCTATTGCAATAGGCTCTGGAAGAACACTCAACTCCATTTGTGGAGTAGATGTGCACTCAATCTGAGACCTTGAGTCTTCTCCATTCTTTTGAGAATCCGCATCCTGCTCTTGTGGAAAGGAGAGCAACTGCTGCCCCAAGACATCGTGCTTCTCAGACAATAGAAGTGGGTCCTGATCAGGCAGCTTCTCTTGATAACTCTGGGGCTGTTGCAGCTGTAGATTATAATATCCCCAGTCACTCTGCTGCTGTGGTCCCCAGAGATCAAAGAGGTCCATGTCCTGCTGCTGCTGCATCTTTCCCTGTGCACTACTGACACAGGGCAAAGGCAAGCCATCAAATAGTTCATAGCCCTCACCCCAGACCTGCTGCTTTGGGGAACTGGGCTGCTCTCTAGCAACTTGCTGTCCATCTAACACAAAAGAGTCACAGGAGCCATTCTCTTCATGGGGGAGTCCCCATGTCTCTACAGGAAAGGAGCCAGCATTTCCCTGTGGATCCTGCTGGAGGCAAGAAGGCTGTGCAGTGGCGCAGTTCTCATATTGCATCTGGGCCTCCTGGTGACCTAAAACAGGATGATGCCCTTGGACAGGGAACCCATGTCTTCTCCTGTTGACAACTGCTTTCTGTTTCTCTTTTAGTCGTAGTCTGGATCTTTTATTTTGAAACCAAATCTAAAAAGAAAGAAATTATTTTCAATAAAATATTTTATAGTAAAGCTTAGTTTCAGCATTATCACTGACTTGCTCATTGGCCTGGGGTAGACACACTAAAGACAATCCATCCTGGGCTGAACCATGGAGGTTATTGTGGAAGTTATGAACAGTGCACAATTCCAAAACCCAACTCTTCCCAAAATCTACCAAAATTCTTCAGTGCATGTGAATATAGCTTTTCAAAGTCTCCCAACTACCTCTCTGCAACCTAGGAGAGCCCCAGGTGCCCTGCACACTTTCACAGCCTCTTGATTTTTCTCAAGCTGCCCCATCAACACCCATTTATGACTCCATATCCTGTAAGGTTATTCATAAATTTGTTGCATTTAAAAGCCATAAACCAAAGAAACAAAAGTTTTTCAAAACTGGACAGTGTATTATAGATGTGATCCTAACAACTGAATAGAACAACTCTAATCTACATTTTTTTTCTCCTGCATCAATTCAGGATAATTGCAATGCCAGCCAGAGTCCACAAAGCTTTGAGGTATGTGTTTAAAAATGACAAAATGCTTTTTAGAATAGGTAACTTAATTAGCTAGGGTTGTAGAAGCTCACAGTCAAGAGTGTCTGGAAGCATTTTGATATTTGATCACTCCTGAAACCCATCTCCCAATCAGGATGAATTTAGGTTAACATCTAGGAAAATCTTTGATCCCCACTTAGGAGGTTTAAAATTATAACTCTACATAACAAAACTGGTTCTTCTAAATACATGCTCTCATTTTCCCTTCCAACACAATTAAACACAAAGAAAATAAGATGTGAGCATCCATCATTTGTCAACAGTTAGCAGGTGGGTTCAAAATGATGAGACCAAAAGGCAGGTGCTCCCTTTCTCATTTCCAGACTCCCTAGGATCCTCTCCCTGACCATGCTTGCTTCCGCATTACATGGGCTTATTCTAAACTGTTGCACTGCTTTTCAAACCAGTTCCTCTCCCTGACATTATCGGTTATGATTTTCTACTTCTTTGTATAGCATCATTGATTTGCAGGATGTTTGAAATGTTTCCAGTTCATGGAACATTTGAAATACAATAACTTCATAGCTGACAGAGAATTTGCCATTCTTTTATTTTGCAACACTGTTATTACATTCCCTTTCTTATTTTCTCTAAGAAAAGGTTCTCCTAGTCTCAGGCAACAAATATTTTCAATAAGCATTGGATACTGATAGAAGAGAGATATTGCAAACCCAATTCACTATACATTAGGGCAATCCCAATACAGTAAAACTTTGGGCAGCATAAACAATAATTCACAAAAATCATCATATCAGAAATTCCCAAAACAAAATATTGGCTCATGTCCCAAATGGCTACAAAGTGCCTACTAATGCTATGAGGTGCCACATGTGGGACATAATTGAACCAAGTCTTTCTCCTGCACCTTGGGCAATCACCTCTTGGGAGTTAGATTGGCATACCATAGTGAGCAGTTTGCAAATAAAATCCTCCAATGTCTCTGCCAAAAAACAAATCAGGACAAATTGAAGTGCCATCCTTAAAACTTATCACTGAATACTCAATATCTCTGCAAACTCTTTGTCCCAACTTTAAAATATCCAATCTTCCCAGTTTTCCATAATTTCATAGCCAGCACTATGATCAAAAACTGGCACAGTTACTCTTCTGAATAATTACTGAGCATGTTAATGGGTGCCTACTCCCAAAGTTGCCTTGCAGTTGTTGATTTTTTCATAAAAGTAACATAATAAATTCACACCCACACTGAAATGAAACTGTGACAAATATCAACAATATCCTATGTGAAGAAATGACATGAGACATTTTCAAACAATTGTTGTATTTACTATATTATATAAAAAAGATATGTTCATGCAAATTTTCCAAATTTTGACTTACATTGATTGAGCTTATAGGGCAATGCATTTGCTTGGCCAGCTCTTGCCGGGTCCCAAAATCAGGGTAGGAATTCTGTTCAAATGATCGATTAAGAATCTCCAACTCATGTTTTGTAAATTTGTGCCGCGGTTTTCCTAACCCTTTTTCCTGTTTTGTTTCTTCTACTTCCATAGGACTATCTTCAACTGAAGATGCTAAAAGTGCAGAAACAGAAAGAAAAAGATTGAGGATTGCCAGTAGAATCCAGAGGAAAAAAAAATATTATATGTTCACCAAGATTTTAACAATGCAGAGCTCTGCTTCACAACTTATTCATATTAATAACACCAAAAATGGATTAACTGCTGATCCTTAAAAATATGAGGAAAACATGAGATTATAATCTGCATGGTAGAGAAGAATTTTAGTCTAGAAAAAATTCAAAATACATAAAAAGAGACAAATAAAAAATGCTCAGTCAAAACAATAATTGAGGAAATACAGATAAACCAGCTCATATCAATCTGATAACCAATACTTTAAATGGTTGGTGGAAGAATAGGGGATGAATAAGATTATATAAAATAGAAATGAAGCATTGGATTGGGACAAGTATTTATCATAATGTCCACTTTGATTTTTTGCTCATACGATGACATTCAAAATAAGCTTAGCCTTCAACATAACAATTAAGTAAAGGATACTTGAGGTTTGGGGAGCATGTTTACATGACTTACATGATCCTTTTTGAAACCCTCTTCAATAGGATAGCAGCCTTAAAATAATGGACACAGCATGTCAGATCAGGTACACAGAGTATATTTGTTTCATGATAGTTAGAATTGAAGCCAAGGCCTCAGGCATGCAAGGCTAACACTCTACCACTGGGTCCCACTCAAAGCAAAAATAGAAAGAAAGGCTAGGAATGTAGCTCAGTGCTGCAGCATCCTGAGTTCTATCCCAGCACAACACCAAAATAAAGGAAGAAAAATGAGAACATACAGTGGGAGATAGAACTCTAAAGGTACAGTATCTTTATGAGATTGAAGTTAAGTTAGTATTAACAGGAAAATAAAATATTTTTACTTTAATATTCTTTTCTGTAAAAAAAAAAAGAGCTACAGAATTGATACAAAAGAAATTGACAAGAAAGTGAAAACAAGCCAATACTAAAAATAAAAGAAAAAAAACGTCAAACGGTAGAACAAAGGTGAAAGAAACACACACACACACACACACACACACACACACACACACACTTTTGTAAAATACACCAAACAAGAAAAATGGCAGTATTAACCCTACTCCCTCCTCCTTGGGCCTTCAATCCCTCAGTGGCTTGGTTCTCCATTATTTTTCAAATGGGAAGGGGATAAACCCACCTGCTGTCACACTAGTTGTACTTCATTCCAGCCCTTTTTTATTTTTTTTTTTATTTTGAGACAAGGTCCTACAAAGTGACCTCAAACTTGAGATCCTCCTACCTCAGGCTCCAGGAGTCACTGCCATGGCAGACATGCACCCCATGCCATGCTACTAGTTAATTGTACAGAATATTGGGATTCTGGGTGACACATTCAACCATTCATAAAAACGTGTTTGATTGATACACCCTCCCTGTTTCTACCCTTTCCTCTCTGGGTGACCTAATCCAATTGGAAGGCATCCATTCTTCCATAGAACACAAAAATGAGACATTCATTTCTGATTCAAAAGAAATTAAATTTAACAACTGGTCCTGAGAAAACTGGATATCCACATGGAAAGAATAGAGTTGGACCTTTTATCCAATAGGGAAATATTAACTCAAAATTCAAAGAATTATAGATAAAGCTAGAAAAATGCACAAAACTTGCTGCAAAAAAAAACTTGGGAGAAGATTTCGTGATATTGAATTTGGCCATGATTTCATAGATATATCATCAAAACCACAAACAAAAAAAAAATATTAGACTATAACTAAATAAGAACTGTGCAAGAAAGGACACAAGGAAGAAAATGAAAGGACAATCTGTGGAACAGGTGAATCCCTTTGAAAACCACACCTGAGAGAGTGTTGATATCAAGACATAAAGAACCATATCTCTAAAGAGGGCATAGGATTGGAATAGATATTTCTCCAACTAAGATAATCAAATTGTCTTTAAGCCTATGAAAAGAAGGTCAACCTTACAAATGATTAAGTAAGCGAAATTCAAATGCACAGGAAAATTAAACCTCACTTCCATCACCAATGCTATTATCCACAAACCAAATAAGCAAAACAAAACAACTGCAGAGTGTGAGCAGAGGAACTGTCACCCCTGATGCCCTGTGGGTGGGAAGACAAAATGGTGTAGTTACAATGGAAAAAATATGGTCATTGCTCAAAAATAATTAAAAATTACTATATTATCCAGCAATATCATTTGTATGAGTTACCTAGAGTAGTAAAAGTCATCTGGACAAAAGTACAATGATAGTCCTCAGGGAATGGAGAGGGGGCTCTGGGGGGGTGCTTTAATTGTCACAAAGTATCAGTTCTATAAGGTGAAAAGAGCTCTGTGGAGAGTTGCTGGTAATGGTTACAGGACAATGACATGTAGGTGATGCCACTGAAGTGTACATTTAATGGTTACAGGACAATGACATGTAGGTGATGCCACTGAAGTGTACATTTCAAAATGGTGGTGAGGTTAAATTTTACCTGTTTCATTAAAATTAAAAAAAAAATAACTCAAGAAAAGAGACCCAAAAGAGAAAATCTGAATCTGTACACTTTACACAAACATAGGTTACTTGGCAGGAAAGTCACTTATAAAATAACTAACCTGTGCCTGAAAACAGATTTAATTCACTCTCAAAGTGGAACCTCTTTGGCTTTAATGGCCCAACCTACAAATAAAGTTGTGGGGCACATGCGTTTTTCACACAGGAACTTCAGAGTCTTCAACATTGACTCCATTCCAGTCAGACTGAGCCCAGAGCTATTCCCTCTCAGTCATGCACCAAATAACAATGTTGTGGCCAGGAATGGACTGGATATATGATGGTGATGCCTCATGGCATATCATTGGGTTACTATTGACATCAGATTTTTATTAAATTTTATAAGTGCACTCCATGATGTCCACACAAGAAAAAACTCCTCATATGTTTCTCAGAAACCATTCTCTCACCATTAAGCGATGCCTGATTGGAAACGTTTGTTTTTTTTATGATTTTAATATGAGAAATTCAATTCATCTTAAAATACAGGCACTTTCAGTTATGTCTTATGGAGCAAAAAACAATTTTATATAGAAAAAAAATTTTTGAACATAGTATTTAGTCATCATAGTGAGCTAAGGAGAGTACATTTGAGGCTTCTCCCTGTCTAGAAGAGGCTGCTGAGAAGAGTAAAGGAAGCAATGCTTTTAATAATGGGACCTAGGAGACAGAAAGTTTCTCCAGCTTTTCCTAAGCAGTGCCACTTTTCAACCACTTATTCTAGAGAACCATCAAAGATGTGCCGCATGAGGTACTGGACATGAGAATGCAAATTACCCAATGTTTTGAAACAACACCTAAATGGGAATTTAAAATTTAAAAACAACAACAACAAAATCATCTATTCACACTTGGGGAGTCCAGATGAGCACAGCCAAGTTTTCAGAAAAGCTTCTGGTCTGGTTCATCCCACTCCTCACCCAAAAACTCATATACAAAAGTTTCAGATTTTCTGAAAAGCAAATGTTCATCCTTCAAATGTTTGAAAAACGTGAGGTTTTTGGAAGTCAAAGCTCAGTAGTAAAAACAGCAACCAAAGATATCATCCTGTGAACTGCAGTAGCCCCATGGGTAGAAGCAGGGCCTCTGGTGCCTACTTACCTGAGATTCATGATGGCTTTGTGGAGAAATTCACATCCCATACAGACTGCAGTAATTCAACACTGTTGTTGTTTTGGGGGGAGGGGGTAGTTTCCTGAACATTTTTGCCTCTGAGACCATGTGCCCAGTGGACTCCTGAGTCCACTATGTACACTAGGGAGGAGGGTCATGTAAGTTGCAAGACAGCTACACCTGAACCCACAGCCTTCACCTTTCAGCAAGGGCTCATCTACAAAAAGAAATCAGAACTACAACAAAGACTTTTGAACGTCCACTATGCACACAAAAGATTGTGCCAAAATCTCTTCCACTATCCAATTTCTTTCTTTTAAAAAAAAGAGAGAGAGAGAGAGATGGAGTGAGAGAGCCTTTTTTGATATTCATTTTTTTAGTTTTCGGCAGGCACAACATCTTTGTTTGTATGTGGTGCTGAGGATGGAACCCGGACTGCACACTTGCCAGGCGAGCACGCTAACGCCTGAGCCATATCCCCAGCCCCTATCCAATTTTATTTCTAAATTTATTTCTAAATTCCATAGAATATTTAAAAAAACAAAAAACAAAAACTGAACTCGATAAACAATCCCCAGGATCACTCATTAAATTCTTCTAGTATATTTTCTCGCCCCTCCCCCATCCTTGGGTTCTGGAGATCTAACTCAGGACCTGGGACATGCTAGGCAAGTACCCTTACCTTTAAGCTATGCCCATGTCTTTGTTTGCATTTGATTTCTTGGTTTTGTGCTGGAGGAAGCCAGAAAGAACCAAGGCTTCATGCATATGGGCTCCTGCCTGCTCCACAAGCACTCTGCTACTGAGCCACACCCCAGCCTATCCTGTTGATTTGATTTTATTTTTCTCTTCACTCTGGGCCCTTTACCACCTCTGTCCCCATTAATATCTAAAATCTCCTAGACTGGCCATGATGTCAGGATCCTCCCGCCTCAGCTACCCACATAGCTGGGATGATAGGCACACACACACCATGCCTGGCTAACTCTTCATCTCACAGGAAAGGAGAAAGAGAATGAGAACCCAAAGAACTTATCCCTGGACCTCAACCCAGAGCAGTACCTGGCCAATCTAACTAGATCCACTCACCCATGCTGCACATCTTCTAAGGCATGCCGCTTAATTTGTGTGTGTGTGTGTGTGTGTGTGTGTGTGTGTTTCAAGTGGGACTATCATATGTATGGTTTGGCTTGGAAATATTTCCAAATATCTCAAAATTTTCTAAGAAATCTCTTGCACGCAGTCTACACCCTGCCTCGAAATATCTTAACTCAACCCTCCACTAAAGAACCTCACCTTTGGAAGCCATGTTGCACTTCTACTCCTCAAGCTTTCTCCCTGGTAAACCTGAGGAACTCTGGAGCAGCATCCTCTAATATACCCCATGCTAGACTCGCCCACAGATGGCTCCACCCCTGAGTGATGATGCCAATACCCATACCACGCCCCTTGCCCCAGGCCCAGACAGGCTCCCTGGGGCTGCAGACTCAGCCCCGCCCTAGCCCACACTACAGCCTAGACTCCTCTGATGACATTTAACCTACCTCTTCCAATCTTGGCTTCCCTTCACTGAGCACCCACTGAAACCAAACTTTTTTAATCTCTACAACACCCATAAAATGTCTGTACTACTTTAGGCCCACTTGGACTTGAGAGTACCAGGAATGGAGTCGTTTAGGTTTTCCAGAGCCACTGACCACAAACCTCCTCTCACCACACTCTCACAGCCCACACACAATATGTGTTCTGACAGTCTTGACTCAAGCACGAGACACATCACTGGATTTAGTATTGCTTAATTAGTATTGAGCTTAGAATTAGGAGAGACTATACACTGGAATTGAATAATAATATTATAAGACATAGACTAATATTTTATGAAACTTAGATCATTGTTAAAAAAAAAAAAAAAAAAAAAACAGGCTGGGGATGTGGCTCAAGAGGTAGCGTGCTCACCTGGCATGCGTGCAGCCCGGGTTCGATCCTCATCACCACATACAAAGATGTTGTTTCCACTGAAAACTAAAAAATAAATATTAAAATTCTCTCTCTCTCTCTCTCTCTCTCTCTCTCTCTCTCTGTCAAATAAAAAAAATGGAGTCACTTTAAAAAAAAAAAAAAACACCTTTTATTCTTGTTTTCAGTAAGGAAGCATGAACATACAGGCACTCTACACTGAACTCCACCCATAGCCATTTTTTATTGTTTTATTTTATGTTTTCATCTTGGCAATTTAATGGCAATAGTGCAGAAATTAAAATTTTAAAACCAAAAAAGCTGAAGGAATCCAGGTTTCTAACTTAACTCCACGATAGACAGTTTCTCTGTAACCAAAAATCAAGAAGAGGCCCAACAAACAGATTGATGGGCAGTTAAATTCATGGAGGGCCTTTCACAGGCTATGACAGCAGATGGGCCCCAGGCTGTCTGCTTAGGACAATCTGCCATTTGAGGCACTGCATGTGCTTTGGGGCACATGGGGGAATATTTTAGGAACCAGAAGGGTTGGAGGAGATTGGAGACTGAGACAATAGAGCAACCAAAATTGGGTTGAGCCACCAGTTGTCCCCAAAGCTATTTGCATTGTTCTGGGATCCCCACTCCCCCTAGACACATCCCCCTCTGCTGATGGCCTTCTTTGCCCCCATGGGCTCTGGCAGGTCTGCCTCCAAATTCCAGGTCTCCTGCTTTCTTTTGGAACCCTCTGCATGGGGTCACAACTTATCTCTGATAGGCGGCCATGTATACCAGCTCTGAGGTCCCCAACAAGGACTTCATAAGAAACAGGAAATTGTGAAGGAGTCAGATGGGAAGAGGCCTGACTAATGAGAAAGCTAAAGAGGATGACAGTTTCAGGATGTCAGGCCAACAATGAGGGAGATGAAGAGAGGCAGGAAGCTGATTGTGAGGCAGGGATGGAGATGTCAAGGAGGTGGAAGGGGTGGTGGTGATAAAATGGGCAGCTTAAGATGATATGGATGGAAATGTTGATACCAATGAGGATGCCAAGACAATAAGGAGAAAAAAAATAAGCCAGTCTTCCTGGTGCAGGCCTCTAATCCCAGCAACATGGAAGGCTAGAGCAGGAGGATCACAAATTCAAGCCTCAGTATAAGCATTTGAGCAAGACTCAGCAGTATAGTGAGACCTTGTCTCAAAATCAGAAAATGGAAAAAGCAGAGATGAAGTTCAGTGTTACAGTACCACTTGGTTCTGTCACCAGCACCAAAAAGAGAGAGAGAGAGAAAATGTTAAATAAATAAATAAATGTCCCATGACCTGGTCTTTCCTTTTTATTTCTTCAAAGTACTTTAGAAAGAAAAAAAAAATTGCAGTTTTTATTTTCATTTTATATTTTTGTACATTTTCATAGGTGTCAGGCACTTTTAATAGCCAAACCAGCCTTCAGAGCCTTTATTGTACTTTGACCATGTTCAATATAAACTCAAAAAAGAAAAAAATATATATTTTTTCAATCAAAATAGAAATATGTCTGCAGTGGCACAATCTGTAACTTCAGTACCTCAGGTGACTGAGGCAGAAGATCAAAATCTGTTTGGCAATGGAGCCAGGCCCTGGCCAATAAATAAATAAATAAATAATCAATGTCTCGCTATAAAAGTCAGTGTTAGTGGCCACTGGTTCACTCCTAGAAGCAAAATAGAAGTGGGTATCTTATTCTCATTCCAGAAATTTTTGTGTCTATGCACTTAGCCCGACTTTAAGTTTATGGTTTGTATGAGATCATCTTAAAGGTCAGAGATTAAACATCCCTTTTTTTCTTTTCCTTTATTATTTAAATTTTTATGTTTTTTAAATTTGTTGGTGTTTTAGTATGAAATCATGTTGTCTAATATTACACCAAAATTTTGATAGTCACTACCACCAACAGCTGACATATTCTCTCCTGCCACATATGGATGGAAATGTTGATACCAATGACAAGCAAGGAGAGAAAAAATAAGCCAGGCTTATTTTTTTTAGAGTTCCTCTAACAGTCAAATAAAAAGGTTGGCCTTAGATTGATTTACCTGGATTTTTCTTTTTTTAACCCCAATAACTCAAAGTTTCCATCACCTTTGTTTCATTCATTTCTGAGTACCCTGAATTCAAGCCGGGTAGTGACCTCCTTTCCTCCCCTCCTCCATCCAGTCCACCTGGACTGACACCCTCACTGCCTTGTTCTCATTCTCTTCTCAACTCCAGTCAGGCTCTCCTCAGAGCTCACTCCATGATTTACACCAAGAAATCAGCTCCAAATTGCCCAATCTCATGGCTAATTTTTCTAAGTCATCAAAAATTTTAGCCAATCATTTTTGTTTGTTTTCCTAGTTCACACTCTGTCTGTGAAGCTTGGCTTCAGAGCATGTGACCTAAGTCCTTCATCCTTGTTACAAATGCCTGTGAAGGTAAGAACCCAGCACACACCAGGTCCTCCAGATGGAGCCATGCAATAATGGAGTTTTGAACAGCAAATTGCAGGCTCAGAAACAACAACATTCTGCTGAACTCTGATTTTTCTTTGTTGTTGTTGTTGTTGCTGTTTTTGTTTTTTTTTTTTAATTATTTGTAGATAAACATAATATGTTAATTTATTTATTTATTTTTTCTGTGGTACTGAGGATCAAACCCAGTGCCTCACAACCATGAGGCAGCACTCTGCCATCAAGCCAAAATCCCAACCACTCAGGTCAAATTCTAAGAGTACATAATCCCTGCATGGTATGGGGCTGCACACCTGGAATTCCAAATACTCAGGAGACTGAAGCAGCAGGATTTAAAGTTCAAGGCCAGTCTGAATCTTAGTGAGAACCTCAGTAACTAAATTAGATCAAGTCTAAAACTTTTACAATAGAATAAAAAGGACTGGGGAGACGGCTCAGTGGCAAAGTGCCCTAGGTTCAATATTAAAAACAACAACAACAACAACAACACAATAACAATTCTTTGTTTCATTATGGAAAATAAACATGCTCAATAAGGCTATTTAACATGACTGTGGAAGTCTCAAAACCACACTCCATGAACTGGTGCATTTGGAAAACTGATGACTCAACAGTTGGCTTGTAGAACATTGAATTTTGGGGAGATGATTTGATATCACTTGACCATTCACTGAATTTTGATTTTGTCCACCTAAATTTTAGTTGCTTGCCTCATTCTCCCACATCACACCATTTAGTTCACTTAACCATAATAATCCTAAGAAAAATAGCTAATATTTATTAGTAGATTCTCTGTTCCACCTCTAATCTCTTAAAGGATACATAGAAACCAGTATTCTTTAGGACAAGATGGAGTACAAACTTAAATTATCAACATACTTAATCATCATTACTTGAAGTTTTGTTAAAGTCCTTTCTTTATTTAGTACTTGTACTTGAACCAAAGGTCGCTTTGCCACTAAGCTACATTCCCAAACCTTTTTATTGTTTTGTCCTGAGGCAGGGTCCCCCTAAACTGCTGGGACTAGCCTAGAGCTAGCAACCCTGTTATAGCCTCCCATGTCACTGAAATTCTAGGTAAAATTTGAAGATTTTAGTCAGAAAATTATCCTCCAGTGTCCCTTTTGCCCTACAAAGTCTCCACACTGATTATCCCTTTCTCTTTGTTCATTAGTGAGTCAATGACCTGAGGACATTCCTGGTCACAATCCCTGAATGCAGAATCTCACAGGATCAATGCAAAATAGACACTTGTCCCTATTAAATCCCTATGATTGATTTTCCTGAGAGGTGAACTACACTGTACCAACCTGAGAGCCCCAGACTGCATTGACCTTCATCGTACTTCTGGGAAAAGGTATTCCCCCTGGCACTAAACCGGCCCTCAGAAATATTTCTTCTAGTGGGGCAATTATTATTGTGGCACATTTTAATTAAATCACTGGTCAGGCTTGAAGCAGGACATGAAACTTTGTCAAGGCACGTGAGAAGTGCAGCAAGCAAGTCCCCTCTGCAACCTTTGACACTGTGCAGCAGGTAGGGTACCTTTACAACTAATTGACCACAACAGTGGGAATGACCAAGAGATCTGTATTGTAGCAGTGCAAAAGAGGAGAAGAGAGAGAGAGAGAAACAGACAAAGAGAGAGATACAGAGAGAGAGAGAGAGAGAGAACCGAGAGAAGAAAGAGAGCAAGAGCAAGAGAGGGAGACAGAGAGAGAAAGAGCAAGAGAGAGGAGCCCAGCAGGAGGGAGTATTTATAGCCCAAATATAATGGGGTCTCTGGGGCTGCAAGCTGCCTTGGCAGTATACAGTGATTGGATCATACTGTAGTGTCATTTGCTGCCTTCAGACAGAAGGGTCAGGGGCTAGATGTGGGTTTACATTGCACCAGACAGGTGGGGGTCCAGTATTCAGGATTGAGTGGGGTTCAGTGTTCAGACTTGATGCAAACAGGTGAAAAAAGACCTGACAGAGCGGGGTTTGAGTGAATGGGTTATCCTGCAGCTAACATTTGTTCAGCCTGACCTGAAGACAACTTAGTTGAGCCTGCCCTGCATCTAACAATGGCCATGTAAATACATTAATGTGACTGGTGAAATGTGGTTTTTCTACCAGCTTGGGCCTTCTAACATAGTCCTAGAAAGAGAAAAAAACATGATGAACTTTTTTTTTTCAGTCTTATCTTTAGAGGGTGGCTGGGGCCATGAGGGCTTTCATTCTTTTTTTAGGACACACAATTTCTCTTTTGACTCAGGTGTGATGAATAGTCTGTGGGCTGGAATGGGTGTTGGAAGTCAGCAGCCTCTCAGGACTGGTTATCTTCAAAGAAATTAATGAGCTTTAAGTTGAACCTCTTGGAGAGACTTAGCAACAGTTTGGAGTAGAAGCAGTTTATTTTGGTAAGGGTGGATGTAGGGCCCTGGAGGTATTAACATTTTAATCTACCACAGGTGGTCTCCCAATTTCTGGATCCAAGCTGGCTTCCATTTCTGTGATCTGACCGAATCTGTTACTAAACCTGTTTTTCTGATCTCTTAGATACTGCTACCAATATTTTCGCCAGGCAACTACACTGACTGTCTTTAATTGTTTTTTTCATTTTCCCCCTCTAATTTTAGGTATGCCTACTGCTGTAAGAAATGGGGAATTGAAACGACATGGCTGGGGCAAACACTTTGGAGTCGCCTTTTAGAAATTTAAATATACCTGTTGGGACTTTTAACTCTTAGTACAATTCTTTTCAGTAAGGACAGACAGCAATTTTAAACCTGTATTATTTACCAAACACATACAGACATGCAAACATATGGTGTACATACATACACAGAACAAAACAATAAACAAAGGCTTTGTAGATTTTTTAAAACATTTTACATTGAGGGCTAACCCTTGTAAATTGGCCTCTGAAGAAAACAATGTGTAAAAACGAAACCTCCATAGTTGGATAAAATAGTTTTGATCAGAAAAACACATTATCCTCTGCAGGCCACATCAAAATTATAAGCTCAAAAAAAATGTACAATTATAAAAGCCTTCCTGGTGTCTGGCCTGATGTAGCCCTCAAATGTAAAAAGCATTTAATAAAAGCAGTGAGGGCTTGTGGGAACTCAGAGAAAGAAGGATTTTGATTTTTTTAATTGTAAGGGAATATAGACAAAGTCTGTGTCCACACCCTCCCTGAAGGGATTTCCCAAAGAAGCACCAAGGGAGCCTGAACCATCAGTCTAACAGTTAAACTTTTGAGGGAGAGTTTTCTCCTTTAAAATTGGGTTCTGTTGTGCCTTGTGTGGTGCCATTGTCCCTGGAGTTTGTGGGACTTATTAGAGAGTTCAGGACAGAGTATTCTGCTTGGGTATCCACTGCAAGATTGACACATTGGCCCCATATCTTGACAATTATTATAGACTGATGGGGGCTGAGAGGTATCTGAGTTTTTTTGATCTGGTTCTAAGCCAGCTTTTCCTGGTCTCTTGGATAGCAGTAACAATATTTTAGCCTGGCATTTTGTAGCTTTATCAGCTGGGCTGCCATAGTTCTTAAAAACCTCCTTGACCAACTCCAATAGTTGGGACATATTTATGGTGGCAAATTTTAGTAAAGCAACATGAGAGTGCAATAAAGAAAGAGGGAGAGACTCCTAAAATCATTTTGACTTTTTCTAAGTCTCAGCCTGGAAGAAGTTATATAGACTTTTTAAATCTATATTTTCACATTAGTTCTCTACTGAGCCTTTTTGCATCCATGTATATTCCAGTGCAATCCTTAGTGAGGAGCCTAGGGCTTTTTAACCATTTTCCCCACACCACCCAGTGGGTGGTAATCAGGCCAGGTTAGGATTTGTGTTTCCCATGACAAAGCTAACAATTAAAACAATAAGTAGAAACAAAAGGAAGGTGAAAGTCAACAATTTGACAGGGTGCTGAGCATGACTCCACTCAGAGGATGGTGGTTTATTCGGTCCCTGATGAGTCCATTCTGCCAAAATAAAAAGGAATTGCTGGGGTGAACAGTCAGAGGACATTGTCAGCAAGAGAGACAGACATGAACAAGCAAGAGACAGACATGGACAAGGCACTCTCTCCTGAAATACTCTGGCATCAGACCATCCCCAAGGTCTATTTACTGGCTCAATGTGTTAAACACCCTGTCAAAAAGTGCTAGGGTTCCAGGTCTGAGCTGTACCAGATACTCTTTCACAGGTGGGCTTGAATCCATGAACACAGGGTGTCCAGACCACGCAACCCAGAGAGCTCCCACAACTTCAGAGGAATGGCACCCATCTCTGTGAAGCAAGGATCAAGAATCCCTCATGCCCCAGAGCCACATTCCTGACTCCTGAAATCTGGCTGGAGCCTCCAAATGTTGTGGCACATTGGAAATAAATGACTGGGTCAGTCTTGAAGCAGGACATAAAACTTTATTCACCATGGTAGGGGTGCAAAAGCAACAAGCAACCTTTGACCCTTTGCAGAAGGTAGGGTACATTTTAATAACTAAAAACTGCAAGCAACCATTAACTCAAACCATTACCAACATAAGAACTTGGTCAAAGTGACCTAGCTAAGGGAGTAGTACATGCTCCCACCCCACCAAAAAAATGGGGGACTAAAAGAAGAACATCTTCCATTGTATAAGAATAAAAGAAACACTTTTTCAGCTGCTATGCATTGCTTAAAAGTGTCTGCTAAGAAGGATGGGAGAGGTGGGTTTTCTTTTGTGAGAGCTATTTTTTATATGAAATGGAGTCTCACTGTAAAATGGAGTTTGTCTGCTCAAGGCACATAGTTTAACCCATAACATGATGAAATCTTAACTCCATTCCCATCATAGAAAGCTTTCTCAATCATTCATTTTCCCTGCTTCCAACTTCACCTTCATGCAATATACACCAGACATTTTCAATTCCATAATGGAAAACAAATGAAAAAACCTTCACTAACTTGCCTTGGCTGAAGGATCACAACAGATTGATACCCAATGTCCTTCAGGATCAGGACCTTCCCATTTTCCAGCCTCACCTTCCTCCACTCACTTGCACAAACATTTATGCATGCCAAAATAAAAGCTAAAAAATAAATAAGTAAAAGCAACTGCTCCTGATTCTCTGGATGCACAATGCATGATGTATATTTTTAAAAATTTGATCATATTGCCCTTCTCCATTATGATCTTGAAAAATTGTGGAACACTGGGCTTACTCCATCTTGGCATATGCCCATTCTACTCTGTAGTCATCACACTGGAACACCCCTGTAGGTACTCATTATCTCTGTACTCTGTGATACAGCATTGAGAATTTCTGTTGAGGGATGGGAGCAAAGTTTAAAATTATTTTCTCCCAGAAGATTACTAGGTCAGCCATGGAGGGTGAATGCCTGTAATACCTGCAACTCAGGAAGCTGAGACAGAAGGATCACAAGTTCTAGGTCATCATAGGTAACTTAGTGACAACCAGTGTCAAGATATAAAGTATGGGTTAGAAATAGGTCAGCAACAGAGAGCTTGCCTACCAAGTACAATACCCTAAGTTTAATACTCAGAATCAGAAGAAGAAGAAGAAGAAGAAGAAGAAGAAGAAGAAGA
>NW_025999946.1:81186-145810 GCF_001458135.2 Marmota marmota marmota
TTTTTTTTTTTTTTTTTTTTTTTTTTTTTTTTTGCTTGTAAATGGCAGTAGTAGCTCTCCTTTTTCCTCCTCCCACTTTTTAAAATATTTTTTTTTACCTGTGAAAGGTCTTTTATTTTATTTATTTATTTATATGCAGTGCTGAGGATCAAACCCAGAGTCTCACACATGCTAGGCAAGTGCTCTACCACTGAGCCACAACCACAATCCACAAAAATATCAGTTTTACAAGATGAAAAGAGCACTGTGGACAGTTGGTGGTAAGGTTTACAGGACAATGTGGTGTTGCCACTGACCTGCACATTAAAAATGGTAGTGAGAGTGAGTTATACATCAACTATACATCCCAAAGGATGGTTCTTGGGATGTTGAGAAGGTCTGAGAACCCAGGACTGGCACAGAGGATCAGCTTAAGTAAATATGAAACAAAAAAGTAATTCAAGGAAATCATCCCAAGAGAGAACACCTGAATTTATTCACCTTAGACAAACATAGTTCACTTATAGCAAAGCCACATCAGGATAATTAATGCATTCCATAGAACAGATTTAACTCACTCTGGGGGTGGAGCCTCCCTGGCCTTAAAGACCACACCTCCCAATGCTGTTCCATCAGGATTAAGTTTTTCACACAGAAACATCAAGGGTTTAAACATTGGCTCCATTCCAGTTGGACTGAGCCCAGAGCTGTTTTACTCTTAGTCATGCACCAAATAAACAATGCTGTGGTCAAGAATGGACTGGATATATGATGGTGATGACACAGAGCATGTCATCAAGTTATCAGAGATATATTAGTTTATGTAAGTGCACCCGATGGTGTCCACACAACAAATGTCTCCTCATATGTTTCTCAGAATTAGTTCAAATCATTAAGCAATGCCCGAATGGAATCATTTCTGGTGCTTTTGGATGTTTCTTAGTACGAGAAATACAGTTCTCCCTAAAATACAGGCATACTAATTTCTCTCTTATGAAACAAAGGATGATAATCTCCTTTATGAACAAATTCAACATACTATGTAGTCATAATAGTGAGCTCTGGAGAGTACATAGGAGGCTTATCCCTGTCTAGGAGGGGCTGGTGAAAAGGGTAAAGAAGGCAGTGCTTTCAACCATGCCACTTAGCAGAAATCTCCCCAACTATTCATATGCAGTACCACTTTTCTACCTCTCATCCTAGAGAACCATCAATGAGCTGCAGCATGACATACTTGCCATGAGATGCAAGTTCCCCAAATGTTCAGAAACAACACCTAAAATGGGATTAAAAGAATAATAATAAAGCACTCTATTCACAGCAAATGACACATGTGGGGAGGCCAGCTCATCACAGCCAACATTCCAGGGGAGCTTCTGGTCTAGATTCATCCCACTCCCTACTCCATAACTCAATATGAATTGAGTTCCCAGCATTTCTGAAATGCAAATGTGCACACAAAAAAATGTTTGAAAGACATGAGTTTTTTCCAAATAAAGCTCAGTAGTAACAAGCAGTAACCAAAGAGACAAGTCCTTTAGATTGCTCTAGCCCATGGTTAGAAGCAAGAACTCTGGCACCTGCTTAGCTGAGATCCATGGTGGCTTTGTGAAAGACTTCACATCCCAAAGGGACTACAGTTGAGTCATCACTGTTTGAAGGCCCTTTAATGCACATTTTTGCCCCTGAGAACCTCTTGCCAGTTGACTCCTGAGTCACTATGTACAGTTTGGGAGGAGGGTCGTGTATAAGTTGGAAGACAGCTGACTCCTAAACCTTCTCCTCTGAACTAGAGCTCCTTTAGAAAAAGAAATCAGAGAAGAACCAAGACTTTTGCAAGTCCACCTCATCAAAAACTTGCATGTAAAATCTCTTCCACTATCCTAGGCTTGGAAAGTTCACAATTTAATTCTGAATTGCACAGAATAAAAAAAAAATCATTTGTGAACTGGAAAAAAACAATTCATTAAATTTTCCAGTGTACTTTTTCACCCCTCTCCCACTCCTAAGATTCTAGAGAATCTGGGGCACCATAGGCAAGTACCCTGTAATTAAGCTATACCCATGCTCTTTGTGTGTTCTGTGGGGGAGGAAGCCACATGGAAACCAAGGCCTCCTGCTTGCAGGCCTTGTGCATGCAGGCCTCTGGCAAGCTAGGCAAGTACTCTACTATTGAGCCACACCCTAGCCTATCCTGTGGTTCTAAGGAACTAACCCAGTGCCTCACCAATGCCTCACAGTTTTAGAGCAAGTGCTCTAACATTGATCCACAAGCCCTTCCCCCCATAAACTTTCAAAACACCTAGACTGCCCATGAACTCAGGATCCTCCTGCCTCAGCCTCCCTCCCGAGTAGCTGGGATTACAGGCACATACTACCATACCAGCTAACTCTTTAACTCACAGGAAAGAAGAAAGAATACAAGAACCTAAAGAATTTATCCCTCCACCTTAACACAGAGCATACCTAGCCAATTTTAGTTGATCTACCCAATCATTCTCTCATCTCTTTGACATGTCCCTTCATTTTTTTGATAGGAATTCCAGATATATCTCTTGACCTGAAAATACTCCTATACATCTCTAAAATATAAGGAATCATTTTAATATAACCATGAGCTTATTTTTAAATATAAGAGCCTTTGGAAAAGCCCTGTTCCCCAATTCCAGTGTGCACCAGCCATAGACAGTTTCGTTGGTGACAGAAGCTGTCCCTGGAACACAAGCCTACCCTTGAAAGGTGAAGGCTCAAACATCCCCACTCCCCAACACTAGTGCACAAGTCCACAGCCTGCCCCGAAAACACAGATCTCAGTCCTCCACCAAAGAGCCTCACCTTTGGAAGTCATGTTGACTCTCTGCTCCTCAGGCCTTCTCAGTAGTAAAGTGAGGAACTCTGGAGCCGCATTCATTACTATAGCCAACCCTAGACACGCCCACAGGCGGCCCCTCCCCAGACAGAGGCAGTCAACACCCCCCAACCCTGACCTATCCCCAGTAAGAGCCCTGGGGCAGGAGACTCTGCCCCACCCTAGTCCACACCACACCCTAAACACCTCAGTTTACCTGAACCTAACCTATCTCTTCAAATCCTATCTTCTGTTTAGCACTCCCTGAAACTAATCTTGGCTGGTACTATTTAATCCCCAATTGAACTTGAGGACAATGGGAACAGACATGTTTAGGTCATAGTGAGCCCCTGACCTCGCACCTTAAACCTTGCACTCCTCTCTATCACACTATCACAACCCACAATATGAGGCAGAACAGTTTCGACTCAAAGATGAGCCGCATCACTTGATATGGTATTGATTAAGGAGTACTGAACTTGGAAGCAGGAGAGACCACAGACTGAAATTGCATAAAGATATTATAAGACATCAGAGTAAAGTTTTAAGAGCCTTAGATAGTGTTAGACCAGGATGCAAAGAAAAGACCACTGACTCCAATTAAAATCAAATTAAAGCAACCTTATTATTTCAACTGGCCAGGCTGCCTCTCCCAACACAAACCACAGGAACAAGGCAGCACCACATCTTTCTTGCAGCCCAGCTTTATAGCCCAGAAAGTTACCCAAAGGGGGAGTTACAGATGACAAAACTCTGATGAGCATAACACAAATGCTAGTTTATATTTTTGCTGGACCCAACATCAGAATTTATGAAGGTCATTAGAGCCTCAGAGAGGGTCATTATCTGGCCAGGGAAGGCCAAGATTTGTGAGGGGTCACTAAAGTTTCAGACAGAGCTGCTATCTGGTCAGAGAACCAAGCATGGGTGAGTTCAAGGCACGGGCAGACATTCCAAGCAGGTTCAGAATTTGCAGTCATTTATAGTAAAGCCGAAATTAGCTTTTCATGGCTTTGTGGTGAAATGGCTCCCAATTTTTAGAGGGAATCAGGCTGGGTTTATCAATAGTTTGTCAATAATTTTTTTTTCCTTCTCGGTACTAGGGATTGAACCCAGACACACTCTACCACTCAGCTACNAAAAAAAAAAAAAAAAAAAAAAGCTAGCTGGACACGGTGACATACACCTATAATCCCAGCAGCCTGGGATGTTGAGACAGGAGAATAACAAGTTCAAAACCAGCCTTAGCAATAGTGAGGTGCTAAGCAACTCAGTGAGACTCTGTCTCTAAATAAAACACAAATTAGGACTGGGAGTGGAGCTCAGTGGTTGAGTGCCCCTGAGTTCATTCCCTGGTCTAAGGGGAAAAAAAAAAAGCTGAAGGAATCCAGTTTTCTAACTTCATTCCAGGTGATATATAATGTCTCCGTAACCAAAAATGAAGAAAAGGCACAAGGAATACATTTATGGGCAGTTAAATTCATGGAGGATCTTTCAGGGGGTGGCAGCAGATGGGTCCTATGCTGTCTGCTTAGGACAGCCTGTCATTGGAGGCAGTCATTTGTGTGCTTTGGAGTACATGGGGGAATATTTTGGGAGCCAGAAATGTTAGACTTTGGAACTGAGAAAGTAGAGCAAACCAAAATTGGATTGAGCCAACAGCTGCTCCACAAGCCATTTGAATTGTTCCAGGATCCTACCCTCTCCTAGCCACAACTTTCTTTGCCCCATGACTCTGGCAGGTCTAGCTCCAAAGTCCAGGTCTCACGCTTTCTTTTGGAACCCTCTGCATGGGATCACAATTTATCCAACATGTGATAAGCGACCATCTATTCCACTCTGAGATCCCCACCAAGGACTTCATGAGAAAAGGGAAATTGTGGAGAGCTAGACTGGAAGAGCCCCTGCTAAAGGGAATGCTAAAGAGGATGATGGTTTCAGAAGGCCAAGCAGACAGTGAGGGAGATAAACAAGGGAAGAAGGTGATGGTGAGGAAGGGGATGGAAATGCAAGGAGGCTGCTGGGGTAGCTATGGCAAAGGGCATCGAAAATTATATGACAACATTGATACCAATGAGGATGCCAAGACAGCAAGGAAAGGAAAAATAAGCCAGGCATGGTGGTACAGGCCTGTAATCCCAGAGACATGAGAGGCCGAGGCAGGAGGATCACAATTTGGAGCCTCACATGTTAGCAAGACTCAGCAGTATGGTGAGACTATGTCTCAAAATCAGAAAATGAAAAGGAGCTGGGATGTAGCTCAGTGGTAAAGCACCACTGAATCAGGTCCCCAGCACCAAAACCAGAAAAACAAAAAGAGAAAGAAAGAAAAGTTCTTTAAAAATCTTAAAAGTCGTATGACCTGGTCATCCTTCACTTGCTGTTTTAATCTAAAGGTGGTCACTTCCCTGTAGAGAAGCCCACTCGCACAGTTTGGTCAGCAAACCAGCAGATGTAATGTGCTCTGCCACCATTCAACCAAAACCATAATGCGAATTGCAATACAGAAGGGTCCTACCTTTTTTTTCTTTTTCCTTCAAAATACCTTAAAAAAGAAAATTTACATTTTGTATTTACATTTTATATTTTTTACACTTCCATAGGGTCAGGCATTTTTAATGATCACAGATAACCAAACCAGCCTTCAGACAGTTCTGATTTTATTGTGGTGTGACCATGTTCATTATAATCACAAAGGAGGGAAAAAAATGAAAACAGGGGCTGCAATGGCCCAAACCTGTATCCCAGCAATTCAGGTGGCTGAGGCAGAGCATCCAAAGTACTCCTGGGCAATATGGCCAGACCCTGTCTCAGAATAAAAATAAAAATCAAAGTCTTAGGATGTCATGCAGTGTTAGTGACCCCTGGTTCACTCCTCAGGAGCAAAGGGACAGGAAGTATTTTATTCCCAGCATTCCATTAACTATAGTGTCTCTGTACTGAGCTGGACTACAATTAAGACAGTTTGTATGAGGTATTCTTAAAGGTCAAAGATAAGAGGTTTTTTTTTTCTTTTTTATTGTCTATAAAATCATTATCTATTTTTAATTTGTTGGTGCATTGGTGTGGAAACATGTTGTCCAATATTATACCAGAATTTTATTTTGGTGAGTTCTTCTAACAGTCAAATTAAAAGGTTGGCCTTAGATTGATTTCTCCAGCTTTTACTTTTTCCCCAATAATTCAACATTCCCATCAGCTTTATTTCCTTCTTTTCTCAGTAGCCTGAATTCATACCAGGAAGTGACCTTTCGTCCCCTCCTCCATCAAACTACTTCCAAAAACCACCTGGACACACATCCCCACACCCCACCCCACTGCACCCCACCAAACTCCCTTGTTCTCATTCTTTCCTACCCTCCAGTCACTATCTCCTCAGAGCTCACTCCATGATTTACACCAAGGAATCAGCTCCAAATGGCCCAATCTCATGGGTCATTTTCCTAAGTCATCAAACTTGTCCAATCTCTTGTTTGTTTTCCTAGTTCACATTCTTTATATGAAGCTTGGCTTCAGAGCATGTGATCTGAGTCCTTCATCCTTGCTACAGACGCCCATGACTGAAAGAGCCCAGCGCACACCAGGTCCTATGGATGGAGCTATGTGACGATGGGGCTGTGAACAGCCCAGCGCAGGCTAAGAAACATCAACATTCAGGTGAACTTTCAAAAATACATAATCCCTGCATGGCACTGTGGTACACACCTGGAATCACAACTACTCCAGAGGCTTAAGCAGGAGGACTTCAAAGTTCAAGGCCAGTCTGGAACTTAGAGAGACCCTCAGCAACCAAGCAAGACCTTGTCTCAAAATTAAAAAAAAAAAAAAAAAATGGGCTGGGGATGTGGTTCCGTGGTAAATTGCCCTTGGGTTCAATATTCAATTTAAAAAAAAAAGTAACAGTTCTTTTGTCCATGACAAAAAGTGAACATGTTCAATAAGAATATTTAACATTCCTGTTGAAGTCTCAAAACCACATCCCATAAACTGGGTGAATCTGGCAAACTGATGACTCAGCAAATTGGCTTCTAGGACATGAGTTTTATGGAGATGATTTGATATCAATTGCCCATTCATGAGTTTGTATTTTCTCCACCAAAATTTTAGCTGCTTGCCTCATTCTCCCACATCACAGCTTTTATAATTCATTCAACTGTAATAATGCTAAGAAAAATTGCTAACATTTATTAGTCTTACTTTGTTCCACCTCTAATTTTCTTTCAAGGATATATGTAAACCAGTATTCTTTAGGCCAAAATCATGCACAAAGTTTAATTTTCAACATCATTAATCATCATTATTTGAAGAGTTTTTTTCTTATGTAGTACTTGGGCTTGAACCCGAGGGCACTCTGCCACTAAGCTACATTCTCAGTCCTTTTTTTTTTTTTTTTTTTATTGTGAGGCAGGGTCTCACTAAGCTGCTGTGACTGGCCTAGAGCTAGCAATCCTGCTGCAGCCTCCCAAGTCCCTGGGATTCTAGGTGAAATTTGAAAATTTTTAGTCAAAAAAATAATCCTCTGGTGCCTCCCCTCACTCCACAAACTCTCAACACCTTACTGATTATCCCTGCCTCCTTTCTTCTTTACTTAATCCAATGTCCTGAGGACATTCCTGGTCACAATCCCTGAATACAGGATCAATGCAACATAGACACTTGTCTCTAGTTAATCTCTATTACTGATTTTCCTGTCAGCTGACCTACATTGTACCCAACCTGAGAGCCCCAGGCTGCATTTGTCTTCTTCACTGTTGTATCTCTGGGATGAAGCATTACCTCTGCACTAAATGGGCCCGCAGAAATATGTCTTCCATATTTGAGGGAGTGATGAAATCTTTCCTCCATTCCCATCATGTAAAGCTTTGTTAATTTTTCTTTTTCCCTGCTTCCAACTTCACCTTCATCCCATGTACAACAGACATTTTCAATTCCCAGATGCAAAACAATCAAACAAAAAACCTTCCCTAACTTGCCTGGGCTGTAGGATCTTAACAGGCTGCTACCCAGTGTCATTCATGATCAGGACCCTTCCTGCTTTTCCATCCTCATCTTCCTTCACTCAATTTCACATTTGTTTCTTCAAGCCAAAAAAAAAAAAAAATAAAAATAGAGATGGAGATCATGATTAAATGAGGACTTTCCTTTGAGAAGTAAAGCAAAAATTTATACCACTGAGACAAAACAGGAAAACATTTCAAATTATTAGTACTGACAGAAGTTTGACTACACAATATGCCTCACCAAAATAACTTTAAATTCATAAGTTCCAAGACTCTGATTTGTAATTTTAGNAAAAAAAAAAAAAAAAAATGAAATAAAAATACTGCTCCTGATTGTCTGGACACATGATGTTTGCTTTTTATTTTTAAAAATTTATTTAAATGCTCCTCGCATTATGATCCTGAATAAGCATAGAAGAAGGGGTTTGCTACATCATGGCACATGGCTATACTACTCTCTAGCCATCTCATCAGAACACCAAGGGTACTATTTTTCTCTGTACCCTGTGATACTGCACTGAGAATTTGTGTTTGGGGATGGGAGCAAAGTTTAAAACATTTTTACCCTCAAAGATAACTAGGTCAGACATGGTGGGTTTGTGCCTATAATCCCTGCAACTCGGAGAGCTGAGGCAGAAGGATCACAAGTTCGAAGTCAGCCCTAGCAAATCAGTGAGACCCAAATAGTTAGCTAATTGTCCCACAATAATTTAGCTAATTGCCCATTTTTCCTCCTCAATTTGAAGTATTACCTTCATCATAAAATAAGTGCTTGGATATATGAGTTCTATTAGTGGGTATTATTTCCTATTGATCTATTTGTTGGTTTTGCATGTCAAATACTAAAAGTTTTTATTACTACAGTCCTTTTATAGTGTGTCTTCATACCTTGTAGGCCAATCTTATGGGAAAAAGAAACAATTTTTCTTTTCCATGTTTAGGTCATCAAACCATCCTGAAAGGAGAAGTGTCCAGGGGTAAGAAAGTCCTCTGCTAGCCCGGAGGGGACCACAGCCCAGAGGGGACAACAGCGCAGGATGTCTTGAGGTTACACAATTCAAGTTCCCTGTACCGTGTAAAAGTCAAATTCGATAGAAGAGAGGAAGCCTTTCTGAACATGACAAAAACTATTGACATCTAAGTAATAATCTTATATGGTATCTGGATTGCTGATGTGTGCATGATAGGCAATAAGATCCTTCGAATGTGAGATGCACTCACTCTTCCCACCAATTCCTGGTTTTCAGACGTTATGAAACTAAAATTTAGCTCTCTAGTCCATTAACCCAAGCCATTTTGTTGAATTATTTCTAAAGTGAATTATTTCTCCAATGTCTCCCTTGCTTCAGATTTAATATCTGAAGAAAAATGTTTTCAAACAAGAAATAAGCATTAGAAAAGTTCCAGAAAAGCAAAATGAAAACCTTAATCAGAACTACACCTGAAGATGACCCTGTCATTTGTAGATTTGATAAATGGTGTGCATGTGGTTGTTGAAGGAGAAAAAAATCCGAAAGGAATGACCCAGAGAGAGTGGGGATTAAACAAACCATGGTTTAATCCAAAAGAATGAGATGTCATGTTACCCCAACAAGAGGATTCTCTACAGTTAACTAGGTATGGGGGGTACAGCGTAGAAGGAGAGTGCTATTTACATAAATAGGGGAGCTGTAGTCAGAACTGACTGTGAATAGTGAGCGTAGACTCTGTTTTTGATGTGTGCAGGTTATTTGGTGAAACGACTAGCAGGTATCTGGGGAGACGTCAAGATTAGAAAGAGCATTTTAGAGTCATGAAAAAGAAGATGAAAATTGAATCTCAAATGTACAGAAAGCACAGAGAACACAGGCAACCTTGAATCTGGGGGATAAGAAGTAAAAGGAAAGCTGAGAAAATACTTATTCAGAAGATCCAAGAGGTTGAGCACCCCAGGGTTCAATCCCAGGTGCCAAAAAGAGAGAGAGGAGGAGGGAATGCACTAGAGAGACTGATTTCTGTCTTCACCCCGCGCGGTGGCGCACGCCTCTCCCTCGCCCAGCCCAGGTCCGACACAGCTCCCACCCCCGCGCGTAACTGGGTGGCCGCTCATTCCCCTGGAGATGCTGCAGCGATGGCGACCGTAGCAGGTGGTGCAGCCTACTTCCGGAGGGGCAGTCTGTTCTGGTTCACAGTCATTACCCTCTCCTTTGGCTACTACACGGTAAGGGCAAGGGCCACCCATCCAGGGAGCGGAGCTAGTGCTGCAAGGTCTCAGGACTCGCCTGCAGGGGTTCAGCGCAGGCGCAGTCCTGGCTCCAGCGCGTTTGGATGGGGTGGGGAGGGCCGAGACCTGGGGAGGAGATACTGAAGAATTAGTCCTCAGCAGGGCCTTGGGCGGGTGCTCAAGGCTCTGAGAAACCGGCTCGCCAGGCTTTCCCTATGTGGACGCCAGCAAGCCTCCCCACCCGGGAACTCAATGCCTGGGTCTTTCAAGATGGTGGAGGGGAAGTCGGAGACCGGCAGGGATGCTACCTCCTACTTCCGTGTAGCCAGACCCTTGCCCTCGCTGGTCACAGCCCTGACGCTGGGATACTTCTCGGTGAGTCCTCGGGAGGGCGGTAGATCGGTTTGGGCCGGCCAGGCCCTCGTTGGGCGAGGGTTGCTGTGGGAATGAGGTTCTGCGCACGCGCTCCTGACGGTTGCCTGCGTTACTGGTGTAAGCGGAAGTTCCCTGGGCTCTTGGGAAATCTTCTGCTTTGGAGGGCTTCTGCCCTTGTGTTCTGGCTCCCTGTAAGGTTGGTTATTCAGGCTTAACCGAGTCTGAGCCTCTCACAAAGAGTAAAGAAGTCAAGTTGACAGACTTCCATAGCCCTGTCAGCTCAGGATAGGACTTCCGAAGCAGAATGTTTGAAGCATTTGGAATGGCTTGGAAAATGGGGATAAAGCTGAACAATGGGCAGGATTAAATTGCTCAAAAGAAATAAAGAGGATATAACTAACTGTTTGGGCATAGATGTGGCAGTAAGAAAGCTCTACAGAGGAAGCACGTCTTTTATAGGGCTGAGAGTTTGTTTAATGGGAAAAATGCTAGGAAATACACTGGGAGCTAAATTGATGTAAATATGAAGGAAGGAAAAGCTATTTGATTATTGCCCAGGAGGGATTCTGAAGATTGGGGAGTCCTCATGTCCACAGTGTTGTTTGGTGTCAAGTGTGACCACTACTGTCCTGATTTCCCCATATGTAAAATGAAGGCATTGAATTGAAACTTTTCAAAAGTGCATTTCTGTTGTGCTATTTTGACTCTCTGATTAGGTGGAATCCAAAGGGGGGAAAGCTTTGAGGACTTCACATGGGGCTATCATGGAGCTGTATACTTCCTTTTATTTGTTTTTGTTTGCCCTGATAATTCATGCTTTGTTTTAATTTTATATGGAAAAGAGCATCTTGGGAAAAATAGTATTTCTCTTGACAGAGATGAATGGACAATAAACTTTGACACTGTTGACAATTCTCAAAAAACTAAGCAAAACTAAGCTGGTAGAGATTACAACATAGGCTGAAGAAAAGTTGATAATTTTACTATAGAAACCTCATGTGTTTAAGCAGTTGCTATTATAACTTCACAAAGTGAATCTTACCTATTTTTCATCTTTGTGCAGTGGGTCATTTCCAGGTTTAAAAGTACACAAGTGAAGGAAGAGACAGAAGTTTTACATTAAATGGGGCTTTGGCTCAAGCTGTAGTTTCTTCAGTAAAAAGCTAGTCAAGGAACATAAACTAAAAAAATGTTAATGACCTCTGTAAAATAATGTTTTGCTGAAATTCATTAATAAGATTAGGAGTTGGCCACCCTGGGCACTGAGTCTGATAACCACATAGTTTCCTCTGCATAAACATCGCAGTGTAGTCACTTTTGTAAATTAAAATTTAAAAATGGAGGACCAGAGCAGGAGTTGTGACTCTGTGGTAGATTGCTTGCCTACAGTGTGTGAGGCCCTGAGTTCCATCCTCAAAACCACGTATAAATAAATAAATGTTTAAAAAAATAAAGGACCAAGGGCTGGGGATATAGCTTGGTTGATAGAGTGCTTGCCTTGCATGCACAAGCCTCTGGGTTCAATCCCCACCACCACCACACAAAAAAAAAAAAAAAAAAAAAAAAATGGAGGTCCAAATGATGCTGTTCAGAGTTTTTACAGTCTGAGTTGTTTTGTAGAATCAGTATTATTTCATAGCTGCTCTCAAAAATAAATAATTGCTGATCTTTTAAATGATCTAAAAGATACTTTGTACTTCTGCTTCTCTTTCAGTGTGTTGTCCTCTGGCCTCAGAGTGTCCCTTATCAGAGCCTTGGACCTCTGGGCTACTTTACTCAGTATTTGGTGAACCACCATCACACCCTCCTGCATAATGGGTAAGGAGAACTGCAGAAGCCAATTGTGGACATTACAGCCCTGGTCTCACTGGAGACCTGAAAAGCCTGCAATTGCCGTTAGATATCTAACGGTGTTGCTAGTTCACATTAAGACACCTTTCTTTTTAAGATTTCTGTGTTAGATTCCATCAGTTGGTAGCTATCACCTTAAACTAGTCAAAATGTTTTTGTTTTCCCTGTTTCAGGTATTGGCTTGCCTGGCTGATTCACTTGGGAGAGTCCTTATATGCCATGGTATTGTGCAAGTAAGTCTTTGCAATAGGTCTTTGTCACCTTTCTCATGGTATCTAATGGAAGATGAGAGTAGCCACATTTCAATAATTTATATACTTTAGGATAAGAACACTCTCAGGTTAGATCTGAATCCCCATACCTAGTACTGAACCTGACATGGAGTACTCAGTAAATGTTTGATGAATAAATTCAGTTTGTTTGTTAATGAATCATTTATTTAGTTATCTAATTGAGATGACTTTTGTTATGTTTTCAAAGCTGTGTGGCCCCAACTAGAACAAAAGGTTAGGCTTCCTTCTAATTTGAAAAAAGAGCTAAGTTATTGATGTAGGCCAATGGTTCACAGTCCTAGTGTCACAACTGAGCCACCTGAGGAGCTTTTATGAAATATACAAGTGTGGTTTCCAGACCCAGAGATTCTGATCTGGTAGGTCTTGCTTCAGACATAGGAATATGATCTTTCTTAAAGTTCCATAGATAATTCTGGAGCACAATACAAGTTAAAAGCCCCTAAACAATGCCCGATTCATCAGATTCCAGTGTAGGTTAATACGGTGTGAAAGTACTAGAAAAAAAATTCTCTTTACGTTTGTGCTTTGCATAAGCAAATACAGAAATTATGATACAGAGAATAAGATGATTATCCTAATGCTTAATTTCTTTGAAATTAATATTTTTGTATGACCCAGATTAATTATTACTTCTATTATTGTTGTATTACTTCTGAAAGTGCAAAGTCGGACACTGTATTACCACTATATTTTAATAATAAAAGTAATTAACATTGATTGGGTGCATACCATGCAAGAAACTGCTAAGTATAGATTATGGTATTCTATCTTCTTGTTATTAAACACACTGGGATTTCTACCAAAAGAGCAGAAAGCAACTATGTTCTTTTCACCCCTCTCCAAGTAAATTTACCCCATGAATTTTTCTGTCTCCCCCGCACCCCCACTATAGCCCTGGATGAAACTCAAACAGATCTGTGGGTTTTTTAGTCACTATCTGTAATTGTCCACTCTCATCTAGTCTGTTTGTTAAAACTGTAAGCTTCTTCTAATTCAAAATGTCAGCTCCTATCCAGCTGCGGCTCAGGAGCCTGCTTGTGGCTTCCTTGGAATGGTAGGAATGGTTAGGGAAACAGGCCCAGTCTCTTGATTAGTTATTTGGGTGCTATCTATGTTGCAAATTCAGTGTAGACTCTTTTTCTCTAGAGGGCCTTTGGTGAATTGGGGGGAAATTGCTTATCATTGTGGATCTCCCTTTGCATTTCCCTTGATGGTTTTTCCTGGTGCCTCCTCCAGCATGCCACTTTGCAGTTTTACCTCTGGACCTGTTTTGAGAAAGACTTTTACCCTTTTATTGAGATCACATCTGTGCTTCATTTGGGCCTTTCAGGCAGGGTTCCTTCAAAACCCACCAGGTCCAGTACCCTTCTAAAAAAATCTGTCTGGCTGATTTCCTTATCTTTCCAGTGTGATCATCTGCAAGTGTGTACAGTTCCCAGTAAAGCTGGTTTCTTTGCTCTTTCACCCAGCAGACTAAAACAGTCTTAATACTTTTGAGTCAGATACTAATCCTTTCTTCAAATCTCAAGAGCTCATGTCAATCTCTCCAACTGGTTCTCTTGAAGCCAGTCTCTGGACTTGACACAGAAAATGTCAGAGCATACAGGTACCTCTTTCCAATGGCCTCTTCTGCTTCTCAGTGAAATCTTACCTTGGAGTTGTTTGGCCCAGTCCTTGAACTTAGACTGCCAGAGTATAGATGGCATTATTATAACCATCTTATCCTTTGAATCAGAATTTCTGTATATGCTTATGCAAAGTACAAATATGCAGAGAATCTTTTTCCTAATACAGGTTAAAGAGAATTTTTAAAGAGATCTTTCTCATGTGGTATTAACCTATACTGGTATCTGCTGAATAGGGTCTAGTCTGGGGGCTTTAAACTTGCATTGTGGCCCAGAATTATCTGTATAACTTTAAGAAAGAACATTCCTATGTGTGAAGCAACACACACCAGATCAGAATCTCTGGGTATGGAAACTAGATATGTATATTTTGAAAAAACTCTTATTTTGTAATGGCATTTGGAACCTCTAATGAAAACTTAAAGACTCAATTTAACATTCTTTTATCAGTCTTTTGAAGAGCAGAGCGAGATTAGACATGGAGAAGTTGGTTCTTGAAATCGTGGCATAATCTGTTGGAATGTAAATCAGAATAAATACTCCTTTTGAATTATAAGATAAATGACAGAATAAATAAATAAGTGAAAACCTGTAGTACAATTGCAGCCTCCCAAATTCTACTACCCAGAAATAGCTACATGTAGCATTTTGGTGAATTCCTTTTTTCATGCATGTGAATTTTTTAATTGAATAAGTAGTATGCACAAAACAGTGTGGGTACTGAACCCAGGGCACTTTAGGGTCCAACTAAGTTGCTGAGGCTGACTTTGAACTTGAGATCCTCTTGCCTCAGCCTCTGGAGTTGCTGAGATTACAGGCCTGTGGCACTGCACCCAGCTGACAATATCCTTGATTTTAGATAATTATGAGAGGCAGAAAATTAAAATTTACTGAACATCTGGCACCTTGGTATACATTTTTTGTAATTTTGTAATACATTTTTTGTAAATTCCTCTTAACCAGAGATAAGATTGGACGATGTTTGTCTTTATGTCAACCATAATCATAATATTAAGCACCTTTTCCATGTTTTTAACAATTTCATGGTAAAGCTAGGGATGTGGCTCAGGGGTATAGTTTTTATCTAGCATGTGCATGGCCCTGGATTCAATCTTCAGCAATCAAAATAAATAAATCAATTTTGTTAATGTCAGGTACAGTAGTACACTCCTGTAATCCCAGGGACTGGGAAGGTTAGGCAGAAAGATCTAAGTTCGAAGCCAGCCTCAGCAACTTAACAAGACCCTGTTTCAAAATTAAAAATTAAAAGGGCTGGTACAGCCCTAGGTTCAATCACTAGTACTGCAAAAAAAGATTAAATGAAATGAAAATTTAAAGGTCTCCTAAAATCCCCCAAAATAGTCATTATTAAAAGTTTAATATTTATCATTACGATTTATGCATTTATAAATAATTTTACATATACATAGAACTTCTTCTATTAACAGTTTTCCATTGTTACATATCCCTGTTTTTCTGTGTCTATTCATGTGAATTTTACTCCCATCCGTTAATATTAGTGCATAGTGTTCTATTATGTGAATGTGCCTTAATGTATTGAAGAAAGTCCCCTTCTGATCAACTTTTTAAGTCTCTAAATTGTTTTGCCATTATGAACTATATTGCAATAAATATGTCTTTGGTACATTTGGCCTACACCACCCACACTAACACTTTTGTAATTGGGTATTTGCCCTTTTCTTATCCATCTATAGGCACTTTTTTCTTTTCCCCCTTTATTTAAATACTTTGCCACTTAGATGTTTTGCAAATATTCTTTCTCTGGGTCTTTTTCTTCTGGTAGATCTTTTGAAAAATAGAAGTTGATCAGTGTAGTCAAATTTATTATTTTTTTTCTTTGTATTGAAATGATGGAAGTATTCTTTAACAGTGTCTTCTAAAAGAGTTTTACAATTTTGCCTCTCACATTTATGCCTTTAATGTACCTGGAACTGATTTGGGAGTGGGAAAGATGTTTCTGACGTCACCTTTTTCCATATGGATGCTCAGTCCTCCCAGAGCCATTTGTGATTGTCTTCAGTCTCCATTGATGTACCTGTCTTATATCATATGTATATTTGTGTATGGCTGTTTCTAGACTTCCTGTTTTGTTCCATTGGTCTGAGTGTTCATTCTTGGGACAACATGGCTCTGTCAGTAGTAGTGGCTTTATGATCATTGACAGCTGATAAAGCACGTCCTCTTGCCTTCTTGTTCAATAAGGAGGCTGCTCCTGGACTTTTACACATTCTTATGCCTTGTCATATGCTGCAAAAGCAAAAATCTAAACCTGTTGAGATCTTTATTGTATTCACCATGTGAATTAATTTGAAGAGAACTGACATTTTCATTCCTGCATCTTCTAAACATGAAATGATCCGTATCCATCTATTAAAATCTCCTATAATATATCAATAAAGTTCTGTAATTTTAGGAGGTATTTCACATCTTTGTTTATTCATTTATTGACTATGGCCAGCTGTTTCTACTTTCAGATGATATTATAAATGACTTTTCTTCCTTTTCTAATTGTTTGATGGTAGTCTGTGTGGATATCATCAATTTTTATATATCACCCTGATATCTAACAACCTTGCTAAATCCATTTATTTATTTAGTCCATTTATTAATTCTAATAGTCTCTACATATACAATTGTGTCTAGATAGTTGCACTTCTTCTTTTCAATTTTATGTACCTTTGGTTGGTTCTTCCCTTTGTGTTCTGGCTGTATTTACAGTGTCAGCTGAAAGCAGTGGTAGTAGACATTATGCATGGTTCCTGATCTTAAAAGAAAGCCTTCTGCCAGGCGCAGTAGCACAAGCCTGAAATCACAGTGGCTTGGGAGGCTGAGACAGGAGGATCACGAGTTCAAAGCCAGTCTCAGCAATGGCAGGGCGCTAAGCAGCTCAGTGAGACCCTGTCTCTAAATAAAATATAAAATAGGGCTGGGAATGTGGCTCAGTGGCCCTCAGTTCAATCCCCAGTACAAAAAAAAAAAAACTTCTGTGTGTATCATGTTACAGGAATTGTTTCTTCTAGAGTTCTGTAGACCTCTAGTAAATTTAGAAGCTCCATTGTATTTCTAAGTTTGCTGAGAACTTTTATTAAGAATAGATGATAAAATTTATCAAATGCTTCTTCTGAATTTACTAAGATTCTTTATGGTCCTTTTAAATCTGTTAGTGTAGAAAACTATATGCTTTTATATGTGATGTTTGTTTTAAATAAAAAGTCATCCAAGTGAGATTTATATTACAGATGAGACTAAAATTTCCTTCAATTAGACCATTTTTCATATTTATTAATTGTAGTTTTGTTTTAGGCAGTTTAATTTGAAAGACTCTGTGAGCAGGTGTTTATTATTACTGTGCACCAAGCTCTTTCCTAAGCCCTTTGGGTATATTATCTTACCAATCACCTCAAAATTTGGTGAGTTAGAAATTACTATTTCTATTTTTCAAATGAGAAAACTGAGTGAGTTTCCAGGTCACAGCTAGTGGGTGGCAAGCTGGGATTCTCTTCTGGTCTGTCTTCAAGACACTTGCTATGAAGCCCTGCTAGTGCTGATTACCTATCCACTGATCAGAATCACATGAGAAACAGTTGTACAATACTGTACCCAGAGAGCAGCCAGACTGGTTCCCAGGGAGGTGTACCACCTAAGATGCATTTATCAGAAAACAAGAGAAATGAAAAGTAAATGAACCCATCTTTCACCTTCAGAGAGAAACAGCAAAATAAACCTGAAAGTAGATGGAAGTGCTAAATGAAAAAAATAGAGAAGTCAGTAACCCCCATAAAATGACAATTCTGGTGTCTAAATTTTGTTCTTTCTTTTTCAGATATAAAGGAATCACAGACAGTCGGGCTCAACTACTCTGGTTCTTGCAGACTTTCCTCTTTGGGATAGCATCTCTCTCCATCTTGATTGCTTACAGGCCAAAGCTCCAAAAACACAGTTAAAGGAGAAAGCCAAAACTTCCTCTCCACTTTCATATTCAGACTCTCTTTTGGGGGGGTGCTATGTTTACTTGATGATCTTTCTACATTCTAAAAGTTCTGTCCTACAAAGGTATTTAAGACCCTCTCAATGTTCATTTTTCTTCCATATGCTCGGGTTGAGCTTGAGTAGACTAGTTGTTATCTAAGAAAGAAATAAGAAAAAACTCTGGTTTTCTAAGTTCTGCAGAAAACTTGAATGGCAGCAGACTTGCAGCCTCTGCCTCTAAGGCCCTTGGCTGTGCTGGTCCCTCTCTGTTTTCAGGGCTGAAAGGAGTGATAGATTTGCTTGCTGGTGGGCCTGTGCTCCCTGTTTCTGAGTAAAGCATCTCTTCGAAATTTGTTCTCATCTTTCTGAACCAAAATGAAATGACACTTCCATAATACATTTGTTAGACACCTGTGAGGCAGGATCTTATCTCCTCAACTAAGCAATTGTGTAAAGGCCCAAAGGACCTGCCGAGAACCCAGAGCAGAGGACCAGGGCAGGGTCTCCCTGATGCTACCAGCCAGCAGTGATCGTTCCCTGCACATTGCCCCAGGGACACAGTGCTCTGTGGTAGGCAGAGTGTGATGGCCACTGCTAGATTGCCCCTTCAATTCAGGGTCACAACTCAGGCAGCTGTCCTTTTCCCTGGGGCGCCTGTTCCCACCTGTGCATCAGGTGGTTCTCCTCCAGTGTCATTGACAAAGGAGGGAAGCACTTCGCTTCCACTTGTTCTGTATCATTCATTCCGTGTGCCCTCATCTCCTAGAACAGCACAGGACACCTTCAGTAGTGGTGCCACCTTTCTGTGGGTCCTCTGGGGAAACGTGGATTGTTCCCCACTCTCCTGCTGTCTGTCGCTTTTTTCATCCAGCCCTAGCTTACTCAGTCACACCCACATTCCTCTCTAGAGATGCTAACCTCTGGGTTTTCCAGCTGATTACTACCTCCCTGATTAACCTGAATGTGCTTTATTTCTACTGGCCTTTGGCGAGAGAGGTCCCCTATCTCTGTCCCTTTACCTTGGAAAAATGGCACCATCACACTTAGGAGACATTAGGGCTCTTTCTGTGGAGAGCATCTGCTTGTTCTCTGGAAGCTATTTCTCATTTCCCTTTGGGATTCCTTGGGCAGGTTGTTGAATCAGCATACATTTATAAGAAAAAACTCTCCCCAAAAAGAAAGCCCCCATGAGAGATCATGAGCTATGAATTGTTTTTAGTGGACATAATTTTTTTGCAAATATATCTCAGTCTTTCCTGATCTTCCTCTTGGAGTAGGGGTTACTTTTGAGTAAAGAAAAAAATTTGACCAGGAGTTAAGCACCATGGAGATCCAACCCAGATTTTTTTTTAAAGCATAGCTGTCTCCAAATGACACTAATAATGACAATAATTGTGCCCAGAACAATGTGGCAGATGATTAAATGAAACAGACTAACTCAAATAAAATGCTGTGACTTTCTCTACAATGAAATGGATTTTTTTTGTTTTGATCAGTGTTGATATTACCACACATTTTATTCTTTTTCTCGGTAGCTCTAAATGGAACTGTTGGCACAGTTCAAATATCAGTTTGGCGTTCACTGATTAAGAAATGCAGAATGCCCTGGTTGTGGGGTGTGTAGTTCTCCATTCCTGTGTGCTCGCTGAGTCTCTGGGTTGGACACCAGTGTCTCTTTTTCCTTGTATGGTTGTTTCCTCTTTGTTTCTGTTTTCATTCAACATCTGATAAAATCTGTGCAGCAGGTGAAGTGTTCTAGCATTTTTAAAATGCCAAACCTAAAGAAATCCTATGATCTTATTTGTGGCATTATTATGGCTTAGAACCAAAGGGGATCTTAACAGGTGCTGCAGGTCATTCATTTTATAGAACCATAAACTGCATCCCAGCAAGAGTGACCTACCCAACATCTTCCAGAGAGAGGCAGAACCCTGAGCCTTGTAGTTCCCCTTCCCGCACAGCCCAGGGGTTTAGAAGTAAGTCTGTGAAGCAAAAAGTAAACAGAAAAATGGAGCCATCTTGGCTCTGCATTAGTCATGGTGGTGATATGGGAAAAACAGATCTATGTTGAGATGAATGAGAAAAGGCCAGAGGCATTTCATGGAAGCAAACATGGAAGATGAAGAGACTGGCCTGTTTTCTCATAAACCAAAAAGATTTCCAGAGCATGTATAGTTTGGAAGAACAAAAAAGAAAAAAAAAATGACCTCACATCTTAATAGAAGTATCAACATATAAACTAACATGGCCTCCATTCACATGTTTATGAATCCAAGTCTGAACATGTTTTATAAGTCATGGTGTTAACAAGCCTTAGGTTTAAGAGGCTAAATTTCAGATGTGTTGAGGCTTTTTAGGAAAACAACTTGCTCTCTCAGAAGGCCCTTATGTCTTTACACTGAACATACACAAAAGAAAAGAAGTTAGAGGATAGAGTGCAACTTCAATTTTATCTTGCTAAGGCCCTTCCTGGAGTTTCCTTAATTCAAGCTCTAAGTTTGATGACTTGGTTAATAAATACCATTGCCCTGCAAAGGAACTAAACAGACACTTCTCAAATGAAAAAAATATGAGTGGTCAAAAAATATATGAAAAAAATGTTTAACATTGCTAGTAATTAGGAAACTGCAAACTAAAACTACACTGAGATTTCATCTCCTGTCAGAATGGCAATTATGAAGAATACAATTAACAAATATTGGTGAGGAGGTGGGGATACATTGCTGGTAGGACTGAAAATTGGTGCAACCACTCGGAAAAAAAGTGTGGAGAGTCCTCAGAAAACTAGGAATGGAACCACCTTTTGATCGAGTTATTGCATTCCTCCATATATATCCAAAAGATTTAAAGTCAGCACACTGTAGTGACCAGCCACATCAGTGTTTATAGCAGCACAATTCACAATAGCTATGCTATGGAGTCAATCTGGGTGCCGCTCAACAGATGAATGGATAAAGAAAATGTGGTGTATATACACAAGCCATAGACAATGACTTTATGGCATTTGCCAGTCAGTGGATGGAATTAGAGACTGCCAGACTAAGTGAAATAAGCCAGCTCCAAAAAGTTAAAGGTCGAATGTTTTCTGATATGAAGAAGCTAATCCAAAATAAAAGTAGGATAAAAAAAAAGAAGAAAGATCAGAGGATTAGATAAAGGAGAATGAAGGGAAGGGAGGAGGGATGAGAATAGGGAAAGACAGTGAAATGAATCTGACATAACTTTCCTATTTACATAAATGGATATGCCTTAGTGAATCTGACCATCATGTACATCCAAAAGATACTAATTTTAAAAAAAAATCAGTAGCGTAGAGGGAAGGGAACAGTGGGAGGGAAGAAGGGAGGATAAGAGGAAATATCAGGGACTGAATTAGAACAATTGTATTTCATGTTTTTATAATTGTGTCATGGTATATTCCATCGTCATGTATAACTAAAAGAACTAATAAGAAAAGATGAAATGGAAACTTACTCTTCATTATGTACAATTTTATGTAGTTCTTTACCCCATCTAAATATTTTTTAACTCACTATATATAATGAAAGTATATTCTCCAATTTTTTTTTCTTTTTATGAAGAGATTCCACAGTGAACATTTGAAAATGCTAATCAATTGCCACTAAATATGCTTTTTTTATTTTTTATTTTTTTGGTACCGGGAATTAAACCCAGGGATGCGGAACTCTTCAGCCACATCCCAGCCCATTTTATATTTTATTTAGAGACATGGTCTTGCTAAGTTGCTAGGGCCATGCTAAGTTGCTGAGGCTGGCTTTGGCTTTGAACTCGCAATCCTCTTGCCTCAGCCTACCAAGCCACTGGGATTACAGGCATACACCACCAAGCCCTGTAGTGTATCTGCAATTTCTAAGAAACATATTAAGATGGCTTCTACCATACTAAAATATTCAGTACTTAGGAAAACAAAACATTTCAGTACTTAGGAACACAAAAAAGTGGGAGGTCTCTACACTGAAAACAAAAACAAAGATGAAAGACAGAAGTTGAAGAAGATACAAATTCTCCATGGCATTAATCTGAGCAATGATTTTTTGGACATGACCCCAAAAAGAACAGGCAACAGAGGTAAAAATAGACAAACAGGATTTCATCAAAGTAAAAAGCTTCTGCACAGCAAATGAAGTTCTCAACAGAGGGAAGAGACAACCTTCAGAGTGGAAGAAAATATGTGCAAAGCCACACACCTGATAATATCCAAAACATACCAGGAACTCAAACTGAAGCAACAAACAAAGCACTCAATAAATGGAAAGTCCCTGAGTAGATAATTTCAAAAGAAGAAAAAAGTCAGGTGCAGTGGCATAATGCCTGTAATCCCAGTGACTTGGGAGGCTGAGGCAGGAGGAGGGCAAGTTCAAAGCCAGCTTCAGCAATTTAGGGAGGCCCTAGGTAACTTAGCAAGACCCTGTCTCAAAATAAATAAAACTGCTGAGGATGTGGCTCAGTGGTTAAGTACCCCAGGTTCAATCTCCAGAACAAGAAAAAACCAAAAGGAAGAAGAAAAAATCTGTCCCTGGTGGCACAAGACTGTAATTGCAGTAACTCAGAAGTTGAAGTCAGGAGAGTCAGAAGTTCAAGGGCAGCGCTAGTAACATAATGAGACTGTCTCAAAATTAAAACTTAAAAATGGCTGGGGATGTAGCTCATGGGTAGAGCACCTCTAGTGTCAATCCCCAGAACCACACAAAACAAAAAGAGAAAAAAAAATGGCCAACAGATGTACAAAAAAATGCTCAAGGTCACTAATAATCAGAGAAATGCAAACTGAACCACAATAAGATACTATCCTGGAGGTGGGGTTGTGGCTCAGTGGTAGAGTGTTTGCCTCGCATGTGTGAAGCCCTGGGTTCGATCCTCAGCACCACATAAAAATAAATTGATAAACAAGAGGTATTGGGTCCAATTACAACAAAAAATATTTTTAAAATGTCGTCTTCTCACACCAGTTAGAATGGCTATTACCAAAAGGAGTAAAGATAAGTGTTGGCCAAATGCAGAGAAAAGGGAAACCTAGTACACTGCTGATGGGAATGTAAATCAGTAACCCATTTATGATAAACAGTGTGGTGGTTCCTCAAAAAGTTAAAAATAGAACTAACATCACCCAGCAATCTCATTACTGGATATATATCCAAAGGAAATGAGATCAACATGTCAAAGAGACATCTGCACTCCCATGTTCATTGCAGTATTGTTTTCAGTAACCAAGGTATGAAATCAATTTATGTGTCCATCAACAGATGAATGCATAAGGAAAATGTGGTGTATCTACATAGTGGAATACTATTCAACCTTTGAAAGAGGAAATTCTGACATTTACCACAGCATGGAAAGACTGAAGGACATTGTGTTCAGTGAATTAAACAAGATACAGAAAGACATATGTCACATGACCTCACTTATATGTAGAATCTTAAAAAAAAGTTAAACTCAGAGAACCTTGAAGGCTATCAAGGGCTGAGAATGTTTGTCAAAAGAAGCATATTTTCAGTTAGAAAGGAGGAATAAGTTCAAGAGGTCTGATGTTCAACATGGTGAATATAGTTATTAATATATTAGGTGCATGAAAATTGCTAAAAGAATAGATTTTTAAGTGTTTTCACAACAACAAAAATTTCTATATAAAATGATTTTATTGAGCCTGATATAGTTATTTCACAATGTACACATATGTCAGTACATTATGCTACACATCATACGTGTGCCCAATTTTTTATCATTTAAAAAGAACAAGAATAATTCCACATCCTTAGGATGAAAATAGAATGGCAAATTTAAAGTCATTTAGATAAACTGATTATAATGCTGGCAAGGGGCTGGGAACATAGCTCAGAGTTAGAGGGCTTGCCTAGCATGTGCAGTGCCCTGGATTCAATCCCCAGTACTGGGGGGAAAAAAAAAATACAACGCAGGCAACAGGAGTAGAGTTGCTCTGGAAGGTCTACAATTCCCCATGATGCATTCAGTGCTTCTCAAACTTGATTCTTCAGATGAATCAAGTAGGATCTTGTAAAAATGCAAGTTGTAATTTAAGCTTGATTAAGTAGAAGTGATTGAATCCAGCAATCAAGCTCGATTAGGCCAGGCATGATTAGGTTATTTCATCAAAGTAAAAAGCTTCTGCACAGCAAATGAAATTCTTAATGGAGAGAAGAGACGTTCGTGATGATGTTAAGACTGATGGCATCAAGTGTAGAGTATAGAGGAGATTCTACAGGTCTAGCAGGCTCTCTGTGATGTACAACATTTTGAGTAGCCAGGAAGAAAAAAAAATCTAGAACTAGAAGTCAGATGATTCTATCATGGTTCCCTGAAGATGAGGTTAATTTCTGTATGTGCCAACATGGGTTGGTGTGTGAGAGTGTGTGTGTGTGTGTGTGTGTGTGTGTGTGTGATGCTGGGGATTGAACTCCAGGGCCTTGTGCATATTAGGCAAGTATTCTGCCAACTGAGCTATATCCCCAGCCCAGCCAACATGTTTTTGTCAATAATAAAAACTTCATTGTGAGCTCAGCACTCACTATATACCGTATTTGGAGGCAAATGAAAAGAACATTGTTCAAGGCCTTAAAATGCCTGATTGGATTAGTCGATTGAAATTTGGGGATTGAGGTCTTTTGAAAATAGAAAGAATCCAGTACCTTTCAATCATTTACTTTATTCTAGACGTTGATGTAAAATATTCAAATCCACAACTCCTTCTGGTCATGTCATCCCCATCTTGTAGTTGAAGATGCAGAGAATTCTTGCCAAGATGACTGACTGCCCAGGAGATTGACTCCCTCTCCAACAGTCAGCCCTGAAGGAGACAACAGAAGCACACAGAAGCCAGGATTCCTAAAACTAAGGAGTGGAGGAACTGAGAACTCTCCCCACTGTTCTAGACCAAAGTCGACTGCAGGCTGTGGGGATGGAGAGCTAGCTAATTAATAGCTATAGTCTGACAGCTTGTGAAACAAGGTTGGAGAACTTGGCACACTCTGCTCTCATACCTTCAAGTTGCCTTAAGACAGTCACCAGTGGGGACCCTTTCAGCACAATAGCACCAGGGCCCATCAATGTCAGCAATGGGGGGAGGGTGGGCAGTGTGGGAAATAGTTCATAACAGGTCATTTGTTCCACCACACTCCCAACCAAATCACCAGGATTGTGGATTAGATTGTTATTTCTTCCTAAATTTAGAAGTGAAACCCTAGCCAAAGGAAGGGCTAGTGGATTGGCCTTAAACAGGGATTAAGAATTGTGTAGTCCTTGGATTCTCACTCTATAAATCACTAGGACTAGAAATGTCACCAGATAGGTTCATGGAGGTCCCCCAAAAGGAAAAAGGGGACTTTAACTCAGTCCCAGTAGATTCTCGAAATTTCAGAGAAGAATGTCAGGACACATCTAAAGTGGCTCAAGCTGAGATTCAGCCAGGATAGCAAGCACTAGAGCAGGATACACATTCAAAGGGAGTGGAGTGTAGGCCTCAAGAGTGAGCCAACTATTGGGGTCTCAGCCTTCTTTTTTTGGGGGGGGTAGCAGGAATTGAACCCAGGGGCACTTAACCACTTAGCCACATCCCAGCCCTCTTTTATTTAGTGACAGGATCTTGCTAAGTTTCTTAGGAACTTGCTAAATTGCTGAGGCTGGCTATGAACTCCCAACCCTTCTGCCTTAGCCTCCAGAGCTCCTGGGATTCAGGTTTCTTCTTTTAAAGGCCACATTGTAAATGGTGAGTGTGAGAAGTACGTGGGCTGGTGGGAACTTGATAAGCTTATTCTTTTGATTACGGAGCACAGTGATCCACAGTGGTCTAGTTCTAAATAATTTTCATGGTGACATTATCTAGTTTCTAGATAGCACTTGGACTGTGCTCATATTGTGGCTCTGTAGCAATCTCTCAATTGTTCTTCCTTAAATCAGTCTAAAAATATAACAAGGTATATAAGCTATATGTTAGCTTACATATACAAGGTATATGTAAGCTAACAAGGTATATAAGCACAAATTAACTGGACTTACAGTGTTCTAAAGTATATTGAACCTCTTAAAAATTTAGGCCTAGAGGAAATATTGGCCAGGGCGTGATGGAGAGGGCACTCCAGGAGTTGTTAAGCTTAAAGTCACAGTCATACTTTCCTTCTCTGTCTCCTTCCCACCTGTTTTTATTCTCTCCTACCTCAAAACCGTTCTAGGCTGGCTTTGCTGCCCTCACCCCCTACCCCCATTGAGTCACTGCATCAGGAAGCAGTGTGATAGCAAGCCATGTGTTGGAAAACGGCAACTGTCACTTTTTAAATGACCATCTTATCCTTTGCCCTAAGGGAGAATCTTTATATGATTTTTCGAGGGAAGATATATGGGTCCCAGATGGGTGGGTACCTCCGTTGTCCTGAGCTTTAGAAGGTGGCCTCTCCTGGAGCACAGGCTGTATATGCATCTCACTTCCTACACATGGGTCTGTGAGAGCTATCCAGAATCGATTTCCAAAGAGGACATCGATGATCAAAGTTTCTGGTTTTTGTTGTGGTCAAGGTTCCTGGCAAGCACCCTTCCAGGTGTGACCTTCTTTGGTAACAGGGTGCTCTTGAAGATGGCTTTGTGCATTCCCAGCTCACTTCAGCCTTCAGTTAATTCATAAGAAAAAAAGCTTCAGGTTGGGGATGTGGCTCAGCATTAGAGCACTTGCCCAGCTCGAATGAGGCTCGGGGTTCGATCCTCAGCACCACATCAAAATAAATTTATGTCTCCATCTACAAGAAAAAAAAAAAAATGCTTCACTGGGCAGTTTATCCTGAGGAGAGAGCAGATGGTAGCAAAGAGAAACTTGTAAAAATCAGATCTCCCTCATCAGGGGACTAACTACACTTGTAAGAAGAGCAGAGATGAGGTCCTGGCTGTGGCTGTCTTCCACTGTGTACTATGGGATGACCTAGTTTGATATCCCAAGGGAAGGTGAGCTCTCAACCCAATTCATTGGACAGTGAGGAAAAGAAGTCTACACGGAGGAACAGATATCCTCCAAAACAGATGTGTTGAAACAGAAGGACCCAGAATCTAAAAGGGTTCTTTAGGTAGGCAATAAGAGAAAATTATGTAAAAGAACAAAAAATTGTTTAAAAAAACGTGAAAATATCTGGCACATAAAACAGTTGAAATAATATAATAAATGGAAACAAAACAAATGAAATATGATGGATATAGCTGAAAAAATAAATTGTGAATATAAGATTGTAGAAGTCCCACAGTAGGACTAAAACATATCAAGTACAAAAAAGAAATAGTTGGGCTGGGCACGGTGGTGCACACATGTGATCCCAGAAGCTCAGGAGGCTGAGGAAGGAGAATCATGAGTTCAAAGCCAGCCTCAGTGATTTAGTGAGGCCCTAAGCAACTTAACATAACCCTGTCTCAAAAAAATAAAATAAAATAAAGTGGGCTGGGTATGTGGCTCAGTGGTTAAGCGCCCCTGGGTTCATTCCCTGTTTTTTTTTTTTTTTAAGAAAAAAGAAAAGAAAAATAAACACTTCATAACATGAAGAACAAGCATAAATCCTAATAGCAGATAGAAAGAAAGAAAAAAATAAGAGTAGAGGAAATATTTGAATAAATATTTCTAAAAACTGACCTTATTTGAAAGGGCTTATAAAGAGCCAGACAAGACCCACATTGAAAACATGTTTGGAAGAAGACCTCAAATAATAAGAGAAAAAAAATCCAAGCAATGATGTGAGAGATAGGACCAGCAAGAGGGTGGGGAGGGGAGAGTTCATATTATCTTATATGAAGTTCAGTTTCAAATTTTCTTCATGGTGCAGATGTCTTTACAGCCTCTCGGTATTTGAGGATGAGGGTTAAGGGGATCCAGGACCCAACCCAGGATCACACTACCATTTTTGTTTTTGGTTTTGCCTGTAATGATTGTGTGTGTGTGTGTGTGTGTGTGTGTGTGTGTGTGTTGTACACACACGCGCGTTTTTCGGGTGATTAAACCCAGGGATGCTTTACAACTGAGTCACATCCCCCAACACATTCCTTTTTTAAATTTTTGACATAAGATCCTGATAAATTGCTGAGGCTGGCCTCAAATTAAGGATCCTTCTGCCTCAGTCTCCTGGGTTGCTGGGATTACAAGCTTTCTATGACTGGTGTTTTTAAAAAGTTTGTTCCAGTTATGTTGCAAAACGTACCTCAATATTCTCCTTCAGACCGAAGTTAAGCGCTCTAGTAGGAACCATCCCTGGTGAGCCTGTGTCCTCTTCACTGTATCCCATCAGTAGGCACAAAATGACTAATGACCCTACATTTCTTTTCTGGGTTACATTGGTATCCTCTCATTTTCTCCATTCTAAGGGTCTCTTCTCCCACCCAACCTGTGAGTTCATAAGGGATCTGTGGATCCTCACCAGAGGCTGAAAATGCCATTGATGATCTTGTCTCAACCAGTTTTCACCATGCTGTTTGGGCCCTGGGGGAGTTCCTGTCATTTCACCTGCGTTCCTTGGATGACTTTCCTCAGAGAGCTTTCCCTTCTCTGCCCCTCCTCCTTCTTTCATTTCTTTCATATTTTAAGTGTCACTGTGAATTCCTGGATTCTTTTTATTTTTTCATTGTTTATTTTTTAAATATTTTTTATACACAATACCTTTATTTTGTTTATTTTTTAATGTGGTGCTGAGAATCGAACCCAGTGCCTCACATGTATTAAGCAAGTGCTCTACCACTGAGCCACCACCCGGCCCTTGTCATTGGTTATTTTGATGCTCATATTTGGCCAGTGGAAGTCCCTTCAAGCTGGTTCCTATTTTGTCCCCTTTAAATACCCTTCTAAGTATTTTTCAATGAGATGTAATTTTCCTTCCATAGCCTTGGGTTGGCTTTTCTCTGAGCAGTCTGACTTCCTTGTATTAGTAAAAGGTATTTAGTAACCCAGATCTGGTGTGGCCCTACAGCTCAAGGTATCATTGCTTAGCTAAACTGTTCAGGGGACAGAGCTAAGAAAAATGTTTTTCTCTTTTCTGTTTTTCTTTTTTCTTTTTTTTAAATCATGGACTGATACTGATGCCTTCTGACTCCAGTTTGATACCCCAGGGCTCTTCTTCCTCCTCTACTTCCTGCTCCCACTGTGAGTATCCCAGCTCCAATGGCCTCCCTCCCTCAGTCCTCTGGCACATACACCCCCACTGCAGAATCACACCTTCTCAACCAGTGTCACCACCAACAAGGAATCACCTTTGCAAGTCTTTTTATCCTTGTAGCAGAGAAGTTACCTTTTATCTCCTTGTGAATATGCTGTTGGTGTTCAGGTTTATTTGCTAATTGGCATTCAGTTTGAGGGGTTTTTCCCCCATGCTTTTTAATTTTATCTTATATCCTTAACATATAAGACATTGACAAGGTCCAAAAAGAAAAACTGTGTAAAAAGGTAAAATGGAGAATTCTTCTTCTTCTCCTTCTATTTTTTATAAAAAAAAAAAATTTTAAGACCTTATTTTTATTAACCCTCACATAAAAAACAATTGCCATCAGGTTTATCCCTGTGTAATTTTCAAATGAAAGCAAATACACATGAACATTCCTAATTTGCCTTTATCTTGTGTGTGAGTTCCTGGAATAGATGCCCACCATGAAGTAGATTCCCCAGAAAAAAATGAACAGAGGCTCTTTCACAAAACATCCAACATGGCGTTTCAGTTGCTCATCCTCAGAGAGTAACTAATCCCACCAAGAGCCCCATGTTCAAGAACTTTCTACTTTCAAGAGCCCTCTACAGTCTCCATGAACCGAGACCTCAGAACACCAGAGCTGAATTTATTTACCTTCCCTTTCCTGCTATTGAGAAATGAAATTACCCAATCAAGATAAGAAGAGGTCTGATCTAAGCGAAAGTCCTAAAGAAGGAAGACTAGATTTGCATGAATCTTAAAGGTACTTTATTCACAAGGAAAAAATAACAATATTACACCCCTCAGAGTTGATAAGGAAAAAATCCCTTTGTAATCCTTTGTTGTTATTGTTTGCCTTTATGAGCACAAGAGGCAGAGGGAGGGACAGCCCTGGGTCATTCAGTGACAGCTCTGTTCAATCACCCAACACTTATTAGCTATCTCTCCTTGGGTAAATTACATTCTCTCTTTGAGTCTCAGTGTCTATTCCCTCTTGTTTTGTTTGATTTCCATTATCCCCATTACCCAGCTGTCCCCAATCCTGGACAGTAATTCCAATGTGTTTGCTATGCCTGTATTCTTGCAAAAATATACATTGTTGTTTTCTGACTGTATTTTTAATATAAATGAATAGTATTGTAATATATTTGTAACTGCAAGACCCATTCATGTTGCAATAGGTCAATTGCAACTAAACTTTGGCATCTGGAAAGGACTCTGTGGATTCTGAGTTTGGTAACTGACTTATCTGATTTTCATTTAATTCTTGACAATTTGCCAACAAGAGCTGAGTCACTTACATTTCATGTTGCTCTCTTAAAGGGGAAAATCTGTCTTTAAGACAGTATGAGAACCAACTGAAATCTATATAATTTTTGAACAAGACAAACAGAAAAGAAAAAAGCCTTGTCCAACCAATTATTATAGCTCATCTTGGATGTCTCCAAAAAGTATCTTTATTTTGGTTAACTTAGCTAGAGTTGCATTCAACCACACTGAATATGAGATGAAATCGTGTTTGCCATCCACTTCTAATCAGAATGCTGGCAAGAACTGCAAAACACTCCCCTCACCACACACACACCTTGTTTTACACTGGGAGAAACTAAGGAAAATAAACACCAACATCCCACAGCCAATTGGGTGGCAGACCTGGGACCCTCATGTCTTGCTGTTCTGCCAAAGTGCCTGTCAGCAGTGTTGGATGAAGCATCCAAAGTAACATTCAGCAGCATGCCTCACCTCCCAAATATTTTGTAAATCTCTTCCAAGAATGATGCATTAAGGGAGAATAGTCTCTGTCACTGTTAGCTGCCTTAACCCGCTGAGGCCCATTTACATTACTTGTGATTGACTTTGATACTGTATCCATGGCAATGCTCAAATATTGCAGACACCCTGCAGACCTAGAGTTCTACTTGCTCTCCATTAAAGATGCAGCAATAATATTGGCACATGTACACAGGATGGGGGTATTTATAACATTTGTGAAGTTTTGCCATCTGCACAACCAGAGTTTATGGGTTTATGTTCTGGGTATTAGAGTATTTCCTAGGAAACTGAAAATAAATATGTTATGAAATTCCAAAGCTCAATGTGTCACTAATGTTATCCTGGATTCTTTCATGCCTGTAGCAAACATAGTTTGACCAGAGGAGGGATTTTTTTTTTCTTTTGAAGAGGAAGGATTCTTTACATCATCCCATGGTGTCCTTTGCATCTGCAGGAATCCCACAGAACAGTTTTAATGTTAATAATAATAGGAGAAACATCAACTGAATGCTCACTGTGGCCAGACATTGTGCTAAGAGCCTAGCTTGCATTCTTTCATTTGATCCTCACTTTGACCCCTAGGAGACAGATTCTGCTAGCCATTATTCCCAGTGGGTCTGAGGAATTAGTACTTGTTTGCAATCCAAACAGTGAGTGGTAGAACCAGGAATCAAACCTAAATCCCTGTAGTTCCAAAGCCTATGTTGGTAACCGGAGAGACAACCAGTTGTAAATTACTGAGGTAGCCAGTAATTTGGTTCCAACTGGTAGCAATATATTCACAGTGAAATATGGATGTATATTGATTTCACTGTCTAATTTGTTATACAAAAATTACCCCATTTTGTTTTTAAGCAGGGGTCCAATTGAAATGTTAAATTGCATCCAGGAGGAGAAGACTCAACAAGAGTCTGAGCAAGAACTGATCAGAGGAGCACCCTCTGAGGCAACAGAAAAGCTGCACTGCAGCAGCTGGGCTTTGTAAAAGACCCCAGTGCTAATTCTGATTTGTCACCATAAGTTATTAATTCAAGAGGAGGAATAGGAGAGGCCTGCTCAGGAGCACAAGACTACGTGGCAGGGTTCACATGGGGCATCCATCCAAGTTCTGGGCAGTGGCACTGAGGGCTTTGGGTAGGTGTAGCCAGGTCCCTTCCCTGAGCAGGTGCACAAGGTGTTCTCCCATGGTTGCTGTGGGAGTGATGCCCCTATACAGCTCCTCTGAACTGGCCACCAGGTTCCACTTCCAGTGTGAAGACACACCCAGACTAGATGGAGCAGATCAGTAAATGGACATTAACCTCCAGGGGTTGTGAACCAGAGATGGAGCTTCTTCATGCAAGACCAAGGTGGAAGTTAAGAGGCTTTTGGGATTGGAGGGGGTGGGACAATCAAAGGAATGTGGCCAAGAACTTGGCAAAGCTCAATCATCTTGTGACATTGCAGGATTGAGGGCAGGATTGCCTTGCAGAACCTAGCCTTCATTAGTGAACTTGGCCTTCACCACTTATAAGTCTTAAAACAGAGGATTTAATCCTGGAGTCCATAAAGGGTCAGCAAACATTTATATTGGTTTGTTTGTTGAAATGCTTTACACTCTTCAAACATATTGAAGATATAAAGGAGATTTTATATATTATTGATAGTTATGTTTACTATATTAGAAATAGAAACAAATTTTTTTGAATGATTTTTCTGATGATTCACTTCAAAATAGCAACAATGAGTGAATTGCAATGAATACACTCCACAGAAATTAGTTTCAACCTCAGGAGCCCTTGAAATTAGTCCTAGGGCTGGGCGTGGTGGGGCTCACCTATAATCCCTGTGGCTCTGGAGGCTGAGGCTGGAGGATCACAAATTCAAAGCCAGCTTCAGCAACCTAGAAGAGGCCCTGTCACTAAATGAAATATATATATAAAAAAACAAACAAACAAAAAAACTGCTGGGAATGTAGTAAGCACCCCCGGGTTCAATTCTAGTACCAAAAAAAGAAATTGTAAAAAAAAAAAAAAAAAGAAATTTGTCCTAAGGAAAGAATCATTTTGTTATAGAATATGAAAAAGCGTAATGAAGAATTTAAAATAAGTTGTGGGGCCAGAAATGTGGCTCAGTAGGAGAGCACTTACCCAGCATGAGCAAGGCCCAGGTTTCAATCACCAGCAGGAAAAAAATTAATTAAATAAAACAATTTATTTGCTTTGTTTATAATACCAGAGTCTGAAATGTGTTAAATATGATGACAAATGTTAAAAATCTTATGGAAGGTTGTTTTATCACACTATGAATTTTATCAAGCAAAATTAACACAGTATATAATAATATTTATAACACATAACATGCAATGCTTATAAAATGCATCATAGGCAAAACCACTCCAGGTGGTACATGCCTATAATCCTTGCTACTGGAGAGGCTGAGGCAAGAAGTTCACAAGTTGGAGGCCAGCCTCAGCAATTTAGTGAGGCCTTGTCTCAAAATAAAAAATTTTAAAAAGAATGGGTTTAGCTCAGTGGTAAAGTGCCCCTGAGCTCAATACCTAGTAACAAATAAATGAATAAAATGTATCATCCACTTTTTTACATTACAAAATACTTTAGAAATCTTATAATACTTTGTGTAATTTTGATGGCCTCATTTCCTTGATTTGCTGTTTCCATCTTCAGCTATGATACAAAGGGTTTTTCTTTTTTCTCTGTAACTTATCTATGTTGAAAGATTCTGGATTTGTTTCACCAGAATAACCTTCTAACTTTTACATTGATTTTATTATGCCCTTGATTATTTAATAAAATAAAATTTCTCACTGAGGAGAGCGCTACACTTTACAGTTCCTGTCACTTTCTAGGTTTATTCTTAAATGTCCCCTTCAAAGAGGAAAACAAGTGTTATTTCTCAAGCACCCATGGCTCTAAATTAAGGGTTCACATTGAACAGTTTTGGATTTTCACCTTCCTCAAATCAGTCCTAAAGGTGGAATAAAAGGCTTCATGTGGTGGTGCATGCCTGTAATCCCAGCAGCTCCAGAAACCAAGCCAATAGGATAGCAAATTCAAAGCCAATCTCAGCAATTTAGAGAGGCTGTAAGCAATTTAGTGAGACCCTGTCTCTAAGTAAACTATAAAAAAGGGCTGAGGATGTAGATTAGTTGGTTAAGTGTCCCTGGGTTCAATCCCCAGTACCAACAAAGAAACAAAGGGTGTGGAATAAAACTAATGATAGCTGGGCTCAACATGAAAGCCTATTGAAAATCACAAAAACTTTGGCAATGCAAAATAACCCTCATTTCTACAGAGGTATATTCTACTGTAGCAGATGGGTTCAGCGAACTTCCCTTTCTGTCTCTTGAAGAAGCTTATTTGAGCATTATCTGTGCTTCTTTAACTTTCCTTTGCTTTATATAAGTCTGTGGTTTTTGACTTCTCCTTTGAGTCAGTTATAATCTGCCTAGTTTCCTCATGGATTCAGTGAAAATCCCTAGAAAGTGTTCATTTTATATCTGTTTGAAGGTCATGATTTGACCTTTAAAAATATGTTTTCAAACAATGCATAGGGTAAATGTTAATTACAAACAAGGCAAGCCTTAGGCTTTAGAGTTTAATTCTCTCCCTTAACCTTGGTGGGAAATCTGTAGAAGGCATTAAGTAGGTGGAGAATTCTAGAAGAAAAGATGGCTAGCTGGATTAACCCCCAACAGCTCTGCAGTCCTACTCTCTCTCTGCAGGGGGTAACCCTTGGGCAGGTCACTTCCCTTCCTTACACTGGTCCTAGGTAGGTGGGGTGACAATAATCCCTTCACCTCCTGGGTTAGAGATGGTGACAGTCATGAAAGGATTATCAGCATGCTTATTCAACGTGGTCTGGAAGAAGAAGCAGGGTGGGCTTGTTCAGAATTGTTCTATTGTTTTCAATGAGGCTTTTGTATCATGAGTTGAAATGAAGGTAACATGAGATTTAGACCAGGAGATGAAGATTTTGCAAAAACTTTATATTGAATTAACCAAGACATTTTCAGAATTGAGCACACTTGCTAGAATTTAATCCCACAGCTAAGGAGGCTGAGGCAAGAGAATTTGGTTTCAAAGCCAGCCTCAGCAACTGCGAGGAGCTAAGCAACTCAGTGAGACCCTGTCTCTTAAAAAATACAAAATAGGACTGGGGATGTGGCTCAGTGGCCAGGTGCCCCTGAGTTCAATCTTAGATACCAAAAATAAAAGAACTGAACACACTTGTGTAACCAGCATCCAGGTCAAAGGACAGAACAATATCAGGGACTCCCTTGTTTTTCTCACAATCACTACCCTCCCCCAGCCCACAAAAGAACTTGACACTGAGTTCTCAAAGCTTGGATTAATCTTGCCTATTTTCGAATTTTATACAGAGTGAATCACAGCTTTTTGTGAAAGTTCCTCTAACTGATTATATTTTCATCCACAAATTTGCATACAGTGATTCATTACCACATCTGATGTCAATTGACATTTGGATAGTTCCATTTAGGACTATTATGTAGAGCATGTATCAACATTCCTATTGGTATATTTTCACAATTATGCACATAGAAGTGGAATTGCTGAGGCACATTTATTTCTCCATCTGTCTAAAACATGAATTCACCTTGAAATACACAAAAGGTTCATTTTTCCCTCTCCCTTTCTTTATTTGTAGTTCATTTCATCCACAGTGAGAAAACTAGCTCACACTAAATATAGCATTCTTATTATGTGCTGAATCCTAGAAACCTATAAAATAATTTCAGAATTGATAACCTGTATTCCCTAGCTGTGTCTGCTGAGAGGGCCTGGGATCAATGGCACTCCAGTAGCAATGAGCACAAACAGAACCCCAAGAAAGGGAAGCAGAGGCCAGATGCAGTGGTGCACACCTGTAGTCCTAGCAGCTCAGGAGGCAGAGGCAGGAGGATCACAAGTCTGATGCCAACCTGGGCAACACAGTGAGACCCTGCTCAAAGTAAAATCTAAAAATCTGAGGGGTATAGCTCAATGGTAGAGGACTTGCCTGGCATGTGCAAAGCCATGGGTTCCATCCCAAGCACTACAAAACTAAATGAATAAATATATAAGGAATTGTTGAATGTGTTACTGGCGAGGGCTGCTGTGTTCATTGTCTCTGTTCAGCAAATTGAAGAACAGGACACAGAGATAGCAAGCAAGAAGTAGGCTTATTGTAAAAGCAACAGAGTTACAGAGATAGGCTTCTCTGAAGAGAAGGGGCCCCAGAGCTGGGAATTTGATGGGGGAGTTTTGGCTTGTTCTTTTTGTGATCTGTGGAATTTCCTCCTTTCCTTATCTCCTCTCCTGTCCACATGCTCTTCACTATTATTGATTGGTGTCCCCCTCTGTCCACTTGTCTGTTTTAGTTTTTCTATTGGATCCTCCACTTAGGAGCATGAATGCAGAAGTGCTTGTCTGATTGGGTCCCTCGCTTGTGTCCTCCATGAGCACTTTCATCAAGGAGGAAGTTGACCTCATCAGAAGACCCTCTCCCTGCTCCTTAGTTCTGGCCCCACTCCTGACCTCCTCACTCGCCATCTTGCCCTGACTGCCTAAGCCCTTCTACGTCTAGAAAACCACCCTTTGGAAACACAGTGTTCATGAATAGTGAGCCGGGAATCAGCAATGAATGAAAGGGTTAGTAGGTAAAAATATAATCATAAGATATTTACATAGTATTAAAGTATCTCCCATGAGATATTTATTACAAAAGGAAAATTTTACAGTAGAGAGATCATGAAGCCATCACCTTTATCACACCCTCTTCCTTCCCCCCATTAATGGGCATTGAGCCCAGGGCAGCTGGACATACCATTGAGCTACATCCCAGCCCTTGATGGGACGGACTGAGAAACACTCTACGCCACTTCACAGGAGCTTAACACAAAGTCAGAATGGATGAATCGTGGCATTTGAGCTGTTGTTACTGTTACGATAATTATCAACACTAAACCTTGACCCTCATCCTGCATTTCGCTTCTCCCTGTACCAAGCAGACCCTCTTCTCCTCTTATATCTTTTCCCACCTGGCAGGAGGTTGAGAATGCATTCTAAAAAGATGGTAGCTTAAAAACAAAATATAAACAACCAAAAAGCTTCCTAAATCTCAACTTTCCAAGTTCTCTCCCTCCTTTCCCCACCCTGCCCCAGATGTCCTGGTTCTCTTCTCTGGCTATAGCTTGCTGTGTTCTTGGGCTAGCAGCCTCCTAGGCAAAGCCCAAGCTGCCTCATGGGGCATTGCTGAGTTCTCTCCTGGCTGGGTCTCGCTGGTGGATCTGGAAATCCTTCCTGGTGCCAAATGTCAAAGACAAGGACGCATTGTGTGGTTCAGGCACTCCCAGCCAGGAGGCTTTCCATTTGGGCTGACTCTCACCCCATGCCTGTGCTCAGAGAGAGGGCCACCCCCAGCTTCCTGTTTCCCTTGGACCTTTGCTTTGGGCATGAGTAAGGAGAGCAAGCCCCAGAGCAGGCTGCAAACCTGAGTACACACCTTGGGCATTGGTACAGCCTGGCACCATGGGGGCAAATCCCCACACCTCTAAATAGTCTCTCTGTACCTTGGACCACCTCCTCGATCCTCCCAGACTCATCTTACCTTCAGCGTGGGTTTCAAAGCAACCTGCAGGGTAAGGAAGCATTAAAGAAAAGAGAGACTAGAGGCTCCTGCACCAAGGGTGCCTCATTAGCTCAGGCCAAGAGTGTTCTTTCCTGGCAGCAGGAGGCTCATGGCAGAGACCCCCAAATATCCCAGTAGCTTTGTTCTCACCTTATTCATCCTCCACATTCCCTCATTATCTATGATTTTCCTGGGACCTGAGAGTTAAGAGGCTCCCTAATGCTGAAGATGTGGATTTTGCAGGCAGACCTACCTGCCTTCCAACCTGGAAACTGCTACTCTCTGACCTTAGAGTAAATATATTTCATAAATTTTACTTGAAAAATGGGGATGAAGATACCTACCTGGTGCAAAGATTAAATGAGATAAGGCATGTACAGTCCAAAACACCACCGAGATTAGAGAAGGCATCCAGCAAATGACAGAATAATAATAAATGATGGTACTTCCTGCTTCCTGGCCACCAGTGTGCTTTGTGGCCTGGCATCTGGTTGGTATATTCTGTTAGTTCCTTCCCCTGATGCCAGTCTTCCCAATTTTGAATTTGAGGGCTTATTTATAGAGAATGTTGGACTTTAGTAAACTGGGCCCTTACTGTCTTCTTGCCCAGAAATTTCCCGTATACATTGGGCTGGTTTCTATTAGTGTGAGGAAATAAACACACAATTGTCATAAATTCAGGCAGTTTATGGAATCATTCAAGTAGTTCTGGTCCTACCAGATTTTCTAGGTAAGCAATCAAATCTTCTACTAATAGCAATAATTTATCTCCTTCACAATACCTCCTCTTTTGATTTGTGCTTTATTGCATTGAACTGCCCTTGGATTATTAACTGCTTCGATGGATACAGCATCTCTACCTCATTCCTGGTGTAAGAAAGAACACACAGCCATGCAAGGAGGCATATGTTTGTAATGCCATGGCTGGCGAGGCTGAGGCAAGAGGACTGAGAGTTCAAAGCCAGCTTCAGCAGTTTAGAGACGTCCTAAACAACTTAGCAAGACCCTATCTCTGAATATAAAAAAAGGCTAGGGATGTGGCTCAGTGGTTAAGTGCCCTGGGTTCAATCTTCCAAACTAAAAAGAAAAAAAAAACAGGAACACAGCTCTCCTTTATCCTCTATGCATGTGTGAACTGTTTGATTAAGATAGAAGTAATTATCATGTTTGAGATATGTCCCTTTATTTATACCTCAGAGTTTATCATTATTGTAGATCAGCAATGACTATTTAATTTTAATAGTTAAGTATTTATTGAAGTGATACTGCTATTTTGATTTTTGTTTCTTTAACCATTGGACAGACATGATGGCCAGAAATTATTCCAGAATACCATTTGGGAACAAATAGTCAGCCAATAATTTAATTTATTTTCAAATTATCAGCTAAATGACTTGGCTAGCTTGGGAGGCTGAGACAAAAGGATCACAAGTTCAAGGTCAGCCTGGAAACTTAGCAAGATTCTAAGCAACTTAGTAAGACCTTAAAAATAAAAAATAAAAAAGTCCAGGGATGTGGGGATGTGGCTTTGTGGAAAATTACCCCGTGTTAAATCCCTAATACATCAAGAAAGAAGGAAAGAAAGAAAGAAAGAAAATTAGCAGCTAAAGGATAGACTATACAATAGAGCAGGAGGATATTTAGATGTCCATTTGGGGAAAAAATGTTAAGTTAGAAATATTTTTCTTTCTTCACAACCACAGAAAAATTTTAAATGGAATAGAGATTACACCTTTCAAAACATTTAAAACTACTTGGAGAAAATAATAGAAAACATTTTTATAATTTTGAAGTGTGGAATCATAAGCAAATTGTAAACTCTAGAAGTCATAAAGGAAAATCTTGATGGGGCTGGAGTTGTGGCTCAGCGATAGAGTGCTCGCCTAGCACATGGGAGGCTCTGGGTTCAATCCTCAGAACCACATAAAAATAAATAAATAAATAGATAAATAAATAAATAATATTGTGTCCAACTAAAAATAAATAAATAAATATTAAAACGAAAATCTTGAGAAATTTGGTACCTAATATCTAAACTTCCTGAGCAAAGACACCACAAAGCTAGTTTAAAGGAGGTCTGGGGAAAACATTGCCATCATAGATAAAAGGCATTTATTTACATAAATAATCAGAATATATAAAGAAAAGAGGGGAAATAGTGGGGGAAAGTATTTAAGTAGGCAAACACAACCCAATCTCACTTCTAAATAACAGCAACTAAATAAAACCAACAAGAAGATACCATTTTGCAGCATAGGATGATTTTATTTAAAAAATAAAAAAAAAAATCAGGTGTTGGGGAACAGCCCTGGACACGTGGGTCTGTGACCTCAGGTCCTGCCACTCCAGAAGTGTTTTATATAAAGACACCTCCTCCAGCACTATTCCAACGCAGACAGTGATGTCAGAGTTGGGAACACACTGCCCTCCCCCCACCCCACCCCCCACCCCCGCTCGGTTTAGTCGAGAGTTGGGGGCAGTGTTTGCCTTATGGNAAGGAAGGAAGGAAGGAAGGAAGGAAGGAAGGAAGGAAGGAAGGAAGGAAGGAAGGAAGGAAGGAAGGAAGGAAGGAAGGAAGGAAGGAAGGAAGGAAGGAAGGAAGGAAGGAAGGAAGGAAGGAAGGAAGGAAGGAAGGAAGGAAGGAAGGAAGGAAGGAAGGAAGGAAGGAAGGAAGGAAGGAAGGAAGGAAGGAAGGAAGGAAGGAAGGAAGGAAGGAAGGAAGGAAGGAAGGAAGGAAGGAAGGAAGGAAGGAAGGAAGGAAGGAAGGAAGGAAGGAAGGAAGAAAAAAAGGAAGGAAGGAAGGAAGGAAGGAAGGAAGGAAGGAAGGAAGGAGGGAGGGAGGGAAGGAAGGAAGGAAGGAAGGAAGGAAGGAAAAAAGAAGGAAGGAAAGAAGAGAGGCAGAAAGGGAGGGAGAAATAAAGAAAAGAAACATGGTATTTACAGCTGCCCTCCCTCTCTAACGCCTGCACTGCCTCTAGTGCGCTGAACTCCATTAGAAGGGAGCAAGAAAGTCTCAAAATGAGTCCTCCAACAAAGCCCACTACCTCCCAAACCACAAGTGGTAAAACGCCCAAGAAGCACTTGGCTACAAAAATCGCTTGAAACAAGCGCCCTCTAGTGTAGAGACGAAGAAAACTCAGAGTTACAGGCCCAGTGTTGTGGTGCTCTGACATCTAGTTTGTCCACTAAATTTCAGATTCATTAACTCCTCTTCCAGCATCTGGTGTGAGAAACTGCTCCAATTTAAAAACAGAATTGGGCTTCCAGAGGGCAGCTATCCCGATTTGTGGGAAGCAAATGAAGACTCTCTGGTTGTCTTTTTAGAAGACACAAATAAGATCTGTGCTATCCATGCCAAACGTGCAGTAGTTATGCCAAATGACCTCCAAATAGCACTCTGACACATTGAGAACTTATGTAAGAACCTACTCTGGGGCTGGGTGTGTGTGTGTAGCTGTGTGAAAGCCTCCCATGCATGAGACCCTGGGTTTGATTCACAGCAACTCAAAAACAACAAATAAAACCAGTATTTTTTAGGTCTGAAGTTAAACATCCCCTCTGTCCCCAAGGTGTCAAAGGTGCCTCAGTGGATGATTATAAGTAGAAAACTAGGGTAGAGGAATCAGATATTGGCAACTTTTCCATTTTTATTTGTGTGTGAATTTTTTATATAAATGTTAAGTATGCAAAGCAGGAATGCAGATCAAAATGTTTCAGAGAACAATTTCTGGCAATTCAACTGTATAATGATTATAAACAAATGCTTTTTTTTTTTTTTACCATGACCATGCCAACATTTAGATTTTTTAAAAACTAAGTTAACTTCTTATTGACAGCCACTAAATGTCATTTGTAGAATTTTGATCAATCAGTGGATTCCACTCACTATGCCTTTCTGAGTTGTCCTTCATGCTATTGTTTTTAATATTATCCATCTTCTGTGCTGTTCCTATAAATTTGCTATTAAAATACAGGAGCCCAGCCATGGTGGCACATACTGGTAATCCCAGTTATTTCAGAGGTTGGGGCAAGGGGATTGGAAGTTCAGGGACTCTGCAACTTAGACCCTGTCTCAAAATAAAATCTTTAAAAGGTCTGGGGATATAGTTTAATGGTGGAATGTCTCTGGGTTTAATCCCCAGTACCTAAATAAATAAATACATGAAACTGTAATATGCACAAGTATGTTCATGAAGCATGTTTTATATTGGGGGAAAAAAAGAAACACCACATGTGTCCATCAACAGGGTATTGTTTGCATAAATAATGGTATATTCATCCATGGGATCTTTTGTAGCTCCTATGTGGAATGAAGTAGATTTATTTGTACTCATTTTTATAAATTTTTTCCAAATTTTTTCCCAAGATTGATGCTAGGACTGATGTAAACATGAATGTAAAAGCAAAATATTTGTTATTTGATAACATGTTTATATTTTTTTCTCCATATATAATAGAAAGGAAATATGTAGAGAAAAATAGGAGAGTCCACGACGCTACGGAAACTGAACTGGAATTATTGGGCAGAGGAAATTAGTGACAGGGAGGAGTTTGAAGTTTTGCATTGTATACTTCATTACTTTATGCTCTAACATATCAAGAAATCAGAGTGTGTGTGTGTGTGTGTGTGTGTGTGTGTGTGTCTAATCTTAATTTCAAAATATTAGGCAACCAACCCCTGGCTCTGAGCTAAAGAATCTTTGTGGATTTAAGTATTCTTTGATAATTTCCCACACAGCTAAGCTACTGTGGAATATCCAACCAAGTGTGAGAAATTCTTGGCATTCTTAAAATAAACCCACCCTTCTAGGCCAGCTCATCTGGGCATCATAATCCCCATGTAGGCTTTTAAAAAATTAGATCCTAGTCTCAATGACAGATCTGAGGACTCAGAATGTCTGTGCCTGAAGCTGTTGTCTTACTGTTCAGGAGGAAATGGGATGTGAGGATTAATTGTTAGGTAATTATGTGGGACAATTGCACTACCACTGCAAGGAACAGAGAAGGCGGAGAGACAGACCTGGCCTGCAGAGGCTCCTCCAAATAAACTGGATGGGGACTCCTGATGGATAAAGTCATTCTCCCAGCCTTGGCAATGAAGCGGTTCCACATGCAGCAAGCAGGGTCCTCCGGTACTCAGGGCCCTCAGAAATGTCAGGGCTGTACCTTTAATTTGTATTTTCACTAAAACTATTATTTTTTTGCTCTTGTCTCAGTTTCTGTGTTCTAAACTGGAGGAAGGTAGGGGATGATTAGAAGATCACCGAAAAACTCACCCAGCTCTTGAAATGAAGAAACCCAGCCAGTTTGCTTAGCATAAAGACAACAGGATGTAGTGTGTTATTATCCAAGAACCAGGCTGTGCAGAAGCAGACAAACAAAATTCTAGTCCTGACCCCTCTTTGTGCCAGTTGTGTGACTTATCTGCAAGTTATCTGCAAGGTTCTTGACCTCTTTGAACCTCGATTTCTTGATCTGCATAATGGATAATGAGGTGCTCCATGTGAGATTGCAGTAAGGATCAGAGATGGCGAACAGTAGAAGTCAACCAACCAAAGCTCAGCAGCTGTTTATTAGTTCCACAACAATTACTAGAGCATGAACTCCTTAAAGGTTAGACACAATGTGTGACTATGTGATTTCCCTTTCCTCTTTCCCTACAGTCTACCTAACACTAGTAGAGGGCCACTACCAGGGATTGAACCCAGGTTCTTGCTCATGCTGGGCAAGCATACCACCACTGAGCTGTGCCTTCAGCCCCCAAAAATTCTTGTCTACAGATCTGTAATTCTGTCTGCTACAGGTTGTCGTGGTTCCCATCCCTCCTGGAGTGTAAGAGTTCAATTCTTTTTGCACGTGCAAGCCGATTTTCCTAATCTAAGTCCATTCTTAGGACTGCTTGTAACATCTACTTGTTCCCTCTTTAACAAGGAGCTAAATAAAATCTTTGGCACATGCTCATTTTCTATCTGTATGACAGCCATGAATTTATTTTCTTTCGAAAGGCGTCTTTTAATATTGCTGCTACTTCTTTACCAAAGCAGTGGGCTTCTGTGGAGGGCAGACACCTTGCCTGAATCTCCCTCTCAGGGTCAGATGGAGTCGGACAGCATTAGCGTTAATATCTTGTCCTTGGGTAGACAGAAAAGCTCCCTAGGAGTCCGGCTTCAGGTCCTGTGCCAACAACTTGCGGTGACACAGAGGAAAGCACTTCTCTCAGAGAGTCAGTCTGCCTATTTGTGAAATGGGCTCCTAACGAACCTCTAGACTCCCGGGGCAGCCTCCTAGGGCTACATGTCCTCCCCAAATCCCCTCCTCCTGAATACCCTTCCTGGGGTGGCGCCCTGGCTGGAACGCAAGAGATTTGGCCTTTGGGGTCTCTGAGATCCGCGGGGTGCCGCGGGGCCTCTGGAGTGGAAGAGTGTTTTGGAGCCAGAAAGCCGGAGCCGCCCAGGAATTTTGGCTCAGACTTGGAGCATTTCCTCCTGGGCCGGCCGGCGCTATCCTGGGGAGGGCGTCCGCCGGCAGACACCGCGCTGAGATTTGCCAGGCCAGCACCATGGGGCTCCTGCTCTGCGCACAGGCTGGGCTCGCCCTGCTCTGCGCCGCGGGCGCCTTGGCGGGTGAGTGGGACCCGGGGCGCGGACAGGGAACCCAGGGAGACCGCAGATGGCAAGGTAGGAATGAAAGACAGAGGCAAAGAAAGAGGCGGATAGAGGGAAGGAGGGATAGAGATGGAGAGAGAGAGAGATGATAGAGATAGAAAAGAGATAGATATAAAGATGGAGATAGAGAGATAGAGATAGAGAGATAGAGATAGATGCTGAAAGGGAGAGACAGCGGTGAGAAAATAGAAAGAAGCAGAGAAGGGCGGAGAAATGAAGATAAGAACAAGTGCTAAAGGAGAGGGGGAGCCTAAAAAGAGAAGGAAAGGCTGAGACAGAAAGAGGCTTTGGAGATAAATGGATATGAAGGAGGATAGAAAGAAAAAGGAGTCTGAAAAACAAACAAAAGAACAAGAAGAAAAGAAAAAGAGGAACTGGATGGGCAAGAAGAAAGGAGAAAGAGGCAAAGAGAAAGTTTTAGCGACCAAAGGGGACAAGAGCTCAGAAAGCCCATGCCAGGGGCCCAGCGGGAGAGAAAGGAAGGGTGGGGATGGAGGTCAAGGCTTCTTGGTGGGGCAGCCCTGGAAGCCAGCTCCACCCCCAAGGCCTGCGGGGGCGGCCAGGTCTGGCTTCAGGGGGCACTGCTTTGGCAGCTGAGCTCCACAGCATGAATGACCAGGCAAGGCCCAGATTCAAATACCAGGTGGCCTGAGGGGGTTCTGCAGGCAAGTGGAGGCAAGCCTCCAGGGTTCCAGTTTCCTTGAGGGTCCAAGCTACCGTGGATGGGGAGTGGAAGTGGAGGGGGAGGGGGGCTTACAGGAGGGAGAGGCCATCTGGGTTTCTTGCCTTGCACTGTTCCCTTTACACACTCTCTCCTGCAGTCTGATGCTGCCCCTTCCCAGGCGAAACTGTGAAGAGACAGGGTGACTCGTGTCAAGGAACATATTGTCCTACAACCCAGGACTATATATACACAGAGGCACGTCCCTCCACACCAAGACTCTGCTTATTGTACAGCACTTTACATTTCGCAGCCAGATTCCCATTTACTCAGGGAACAGTTGCTGCTCATCCCAGTTGTCCCTATGAAGAGAAAGCTCATTTCTCATGGATGCAAGAAAGAGCCCTGTCCAGGCATCCAGCACTGCAGCCCCCTCAGACAGGCTGTTGGACCCACCCATGCAGAAGTGCCCTGTTGACATACAAATGTAGGAGTGGCTTTCGGGGACCAGTGTACTGACTGAGTACTCAGGGAAAGGACTCAGGCAGTCCTGATCCTTGGGAACTTCCACCTTGGGTAAGTCACTTTACACATCTGAGGCTGTTTCCTCCTCTGTAAATTGAGGAGAAGCAAGTCATCCCCCAAGCTGGCTTCAGGGATAGGATGAGAGGAGGTGCCCACCAGGAAGCACACATCCAATCTAGCTCTCAGACAACCAGATCACTCCCAGCCTCAGTTTCCTCACCTGGTAAAGATAATCAACTGCTTCTGCTTAAGGCTGGTTGAAGAAGGGTGGAAATTCTGCCCAGCATAGAGCTCTATCCACACTGCATGACCTCCCCATCACCTCCCTGGGCAAGGGGCCCTCCTCCCACTCAGCCCAGGCTCCCACAGCTAAAGGCACAAAGCCTTTCTGTGCTTCTCTGAGGGAGGAGCCAGCTCCTCCCCAAAGTGATTTTTTGTGGCTCTTTTAACCACAATTGATATATACATTTTAAATTCGTTTTTAAGCATTATTTTTCCTTCTGATTATGCACGCTCATTGCTACAAATGGAAAAGAAGAAAGTATAAATATGTTAATGTACTTTCTCACATTTTAATTTATAACCTTTCAGATTTCAGACAATATCCCACTGTTTTCCTTAACATTTTAAAAAATATAATTTTTTTATTTTTATTTGATGCATAGGAATTATACATATTTCTGGGGTACAGAGTTTTCCTTAATTTTTTGATGATGTGAACATTAGGCCACAAACTATACAAAATAATAGTCATAAACACAGAATATTGTGTAACATATCTAGAAACCTGCCTTAAGTACTAATTCATGGCCAATCTTATTTTATCTATGAGTCTACATCCTCTCTCCTGCCTGGATTATTTAAAAATAATTCCAGGCATCCTGTATTTTCATCTATAAATATAAAGATCTATAAATATTTCCTTGTGTATATCTAAAAGATAAATAATTTGGGTCCTGGGCATTAAACCCAGGAGTGATTAACTACTAGCCACATCCCGAGCCCTTCTTTATATTTTATTTAGAGACATGGTCTCACTAAGTTACTGAGGCTGGCTTTGAACTCACAATCCTCCTGCCTCAGTCTCCTGCTTCAGCCTCCCAAGCTGCTGGGATTATAGGTGTGTACCACCACACCTGTCAAAGAAAAATAATTCTTAAGTAAACATAACTGCAATTATCACACTCCCCAGAATGAACAATCCCTTTCTAGCGAATATTCACTCTGTTCAAATGTCCTTAATTGTGTATATGTGTTTATATATCATTCATTCATTCCAGGTAAGGTGATATACATTTCATTTGGTTGATATGCTTGCTAAATCTCTTCAAATATGTAGGGTCTCTCTCTCCCTTTTTTTTTCTTAAAATTTCTTTATTGAAAAACTAAGTTTGTCCTGTGAAGTTTTTCATATTTATTTTGCTATTTCTATCACGTTGATAACATTTATTTGTTCCTCTACCTCTCCTATTTTCTATAAAAGATTCCTAAATCTAGAATCTTTATCTAATTCCAGGTAGAATTTTCTTTGCAATAATACTTTGTAGGTGGTCTTTATGATTTTAATTTGAATTTATTTGATTACTGGTGAGATTGGACTTTTTCTTCAAAGGTGTATTGGTCATTGGTACAGATTCTTATAAACTACTTTACACTTTCTCAATTGTGGCATTGAGGTTTTTCACATTGACCTATTAAAGCTTTTTTATATATTGAGTGAAGTGAACTGCTTTGTGTTACCTGTAGAGAACTTCTCTTAAGGTAAAGCTTCAGCTGAGCTCCTTTTTGCTGTCAGAGGAATCCCAAATTAATTCTAGTCTTCTTCATTAATATTACCATTCTCACTCACCCATTGGGGCTTGAACTGTCACTGTCTACCACCTTCCCTGTGTCTATGGATATCTGTCTGCCATTGAGATTCTGCTTTTGCTTTGGATCAAAACGGAAGATGCTGGAGGTTTGTGGTGAGGATCCTATAATACCTGTCCAGCCCCTCATTTTACAAAGGAGGCAGCAGAAGCCCAAAGATGGGAGACCCTTAACCTACACAAAGTCACACTACTGCTAGGGGACAGTATAGACAATATCAGGCAGTGAGACTCAAATTCTCTTGCCGCCACCTAACAGCTATGCAATCTTCAGCATGTCATTCAACCTTTTTTATCCTTGGTTGTTTGGTCTGTAAAAAATTAAAATAATTAAAAAGACCTCAAAATATATGTAAATGAGATGATGCAAATAAGCACGTAACAAAAAAGCTTGGCACATAACAAGCCATCCCAAATCAATAGTCACTTGAAATGTAGAGTATGGTTATGCCCATTTAAAAAACAAAGAAAGCTAAGGTCCAGCAAGTGGGACTGGCTTGGAGCAGAGCATCCCAGCGCCTCTTGGACCCTTGCACCCTCTGACCCCTGCATGGGTTTAGCTTCTCCGTCTTGAGTACTGGTCAGAGTGATCTGGAAAGAACGCTTGCCTCCACACAGAGAGCTGTGTCCCGGTTGACTTCCTGACCTCCCTGCTCCATGCCTTCCTCTCCCTGAGCCACAGATTCCTCACCTAGAAAGGCCTTAGAGGGCAATTGAAGAAGCTGGGTGACAGGCAGAGAGCACACCGTGAGAAGGCAGTGTCTTCAACAGCCAGCCCTGTGTTCTTTCCCACAGCACAAAGAGAGAGGTTTGGTCCTGGATGGGTTTTGAGACCTTCTCAGAATCCTGGGGTTTGGGGGTATGTTTAACATGATAAATCAGTGGTTTAAAAAACAGTGTATCGAGATAGAAGTAATCTAGCTTCCTATCCAACTTGGAGAGCAGAGCTGCCAGCCAGCCAGCAGCCAGTCCAGCTCTGAATCAAAACACAGGAGAAATAAACATGGGTGTAATGGAAAGGGGCTCTTGTTACAGCAGCTTAACTTGCTTTCTAAAAGTAAAGTACTAACTTAACCCAAAGAATGCATCAAAATGACACTGGCACACTCACAGTGATCCACAGGGCTCCCATCCAGATCCAGAAAATGTCCAGAGGACAAGGAAACTAGGACACATCCCTTCTTAAACAAAACAAACCAAACAAAACAAAAATCTGCACTCTCAGGATCTTCACTCTCTCTTTCAGGGCTGGAGGGTCCCTCTCCTGCTTCAGCCAGAGCAGCTCCACAGACTGGAAGTCCTCACACACTCACTTCAAAGTAGCGTTCTTCTGCTTTATGTATTTATTTTTCTGCTTCTTAAAAAAAAAGCCACTGATGGTTTTGAATGAATCACAAATATTTACACAAGTATTAGATGTGGAAAAAGTTATCATTCTATTATATTGAGTGTGATCAAATATAATTAACCCCCCAGTGGCCAATGCTGATGGTAAAAATAGGATGTGACATTGATGATTGGGAAGGCGACTGTTAGACTCACTACTGAGAAAATGGTCATCACCCAGCACAAGAAATCACTTTAGTTGTGGGTGCTTCCTTACTCTCTGAATGCCAGATCCCAAAGGTCTCCCTGTGAGGTCTGTAAGTGGGAAGGGATCATATTTTCTATCCCAAAGGACAGGTCCTGGTGGTCAGGTCTCTAACTGGGCCAACCCAGCGCTTCCCCTGGGCTTCTGGACTCCCTCTGGCAGTGCAGGATGCTTCTCCACCCATGGCCACTGGCCAGGGTGCACATCAGGCCTTGAGCAGGAGCTGAGCCAGAGAAAACAAGCCAACATCCAAGGAGGTCCATTTCCCAACTGGTGGGGTCAGGAGAGCAGGAGGAAGGAAGGAAGGGACACTGGCGAGCCACAGTTTGGGCTCTGAAAGCTATGCCATGATAATCCTTCAGCCTTTCCCACTCCTGACAGCCAGATATGGGGGGTAAGGCAGAGAAAGAGAGAAATGGAAGGCACACAATTTTTGCCTTGTTGGAGTTTCTGCTCCAAGAAGTAACTTTTCCTTTGGAGATCACTTTTAAGGCCTCTTAGCAGGCCCCGAAAGGCAGAGAAGCATCTTGGATGAGCTACATCTGGAGGCATCGGGTTAACCCCAGCCCAATTTACACAAGAGGCTGCAGAGGCTCAGGAGGACAAAAGAAGTTTCTCCATAGTCCGGGATAACTAGTGGCTGAGCCAGGCTGAGGATGGGCCTACAAGGTGTTCTTGGCCAAAATGCATTCAGACCAAAGCAACGAGCAGCCCCCATTGTGGGGCTGGCTGGGCAGGGAGGTTGTCAAGGCCCACTCCAAGTTTTCTCTCTCACAGGGAGTCCCCCAGAGGCCCGGATGAGCTCATGGACAGTTATGCAGTGGTGCACAGATCCCAGCTCTGTCCAGATGTGAGGGATTAGTGCTGAGCTGTGTGGAGAATGACCTCAGCCCAGTCTCTTCCCCAGGGAGATGCTGGAGCCAAGTCAGACCTCATCGCAGGCACGTAGGGAACACGGAGCTTGAGGCCAATGGAGGGGAGCAGTTGCATGTTGTTTGAGCATCCACAGCTGGCTCATCCGCTGTCTGCTGCCAGGGTTGCATTGCTTCCTCTCTGCATGAGCTCTGAGAAGGGTGGGAGGAGAGGAGGCAGGTGATACCCAGGGAAATGACTTCATCAAAGATCCTCAGGTATGTATGCTCACAGGCTCACACCAGGACAGTCCCCTCTTCCTGGGACAGCCTACACTGTGGGCAAAAGCTTCTCACTCTGCAAAGTCTTTCCTCTCCAGGCTGAGACCCTAGTTTAAGCTAAGACAAATGAGACCAGGATCACCTCCTGACCTTCCCCTACCTCTTAAAGGCTTTCTTACAATGCCAGCCCTTCCAATGGGGGTCTCCCATACAATCCTCCCTCTGCATTCTATCCATGATAGCTTCTACTTTTTGCTAACAACCCCATCAGACAACTGGCTTATTTTATGAAAAATGTCAAACCATATACCTAAATGTAGAGGGAATAGTGGAATGCACCCCCATGTGACCGTCACCCATCTCTAGCAATGGTCAACCCTGGGCTGATTTTGTTTGCTCTAAAGGCCTGTTCATGCCTCTCCTTCATCCCCATGCCAAGCCTGGGGTATTTTGAAGTAAATCCAATATATCATAGCATTTCAGCTGTACATATTTTAGTCTGGGTTTCTAAAAGACTCGTTTTTATATAAGTAGCCAACATGCCAGGATACCAGCCTCCTCCCTCCCCAAATTCAACAATACCACCATTGTCTTTTGTGGAGGGCTTTCTAAGTCCAATAGAAGAAAATAACAAAAAGGAGAATTTAAAAAGCAAATCGTTCTCTGCAAGAGGTGCTGTATTAGTCAATTGGCCGTCACTATAATGAAACACCTCAGATGATTGACTCACAAAGAGAAAAGCTTTGTTTTGGCTCAGAGTTTTGGAGGTCCCAGTCTATGCTTGCTTGGCCCCATTGCTCTGGGCCTAGGGGGGAGGCAACACATCATGCTGGAGGCCTATGACAAAGCAGACCACTCACCTTATCAGTCAGAAAGGAAAGGAGTAAGAGACAGAAATCCCACAAAGTCCTTTGAGGGCACACCCCCAATGACCTCAGGCGCTCCCAGGAGGCCCCACTGCCTGAAGGGCCACAGAGCTTCCCAATAGCAGCATCCTGGGGACCAATCATTTACACATGGGCTTTGGGGACACTTGGGACCCAAACTACAGCAACGGGTGCTTCTGGAGCTGCCAATTGGGTCTGACTTCCACACAGCCTCCCTCTCTACTTCCCCTCCAAGCTGCTCTTTATTCAAGTTCCCTGTTCAAAGCTGCACGAATGCGCTGATTCTCAATGTTTAAAAAAGCATTTTCTGATTTCTTCGGTGTAACTGTTCTCGCCATGGCTACCATTTTAATGGCTGCTTTTAACAACCCAGAACAGAATTCCTAAAAAGTCAACAAGTCAGTTGGCCATGATGTTCAGCAGACAGTCCCATCTTATTTCGCAGTTAGAGGTCTTCAGGTGAGTATTCCCCCGCCATTTAAACAGTTTAAAAATTTAAACAATTTTTTTGGCCATTTAAACAGTTCCCTGGACCCATTCCTGCTGCGATCCTTTTGTCTTCTCTGATGGTGGTCTGTCTCCCTTCTGGATCCCATGGCCTCCCATTTGCACGAAATACACTCCTTTAGTTCTGTTTCATGGCTGTGTTTCTCCAGTGCTTAAGCAAACAGAAACGACAACAGGAAACACTTTTCTAGGCTTGGTGATCTGATCTGCCTTCCCTCTTGCCCAAGCCTCATGAAAAGGGTTCCCGGACCTGGCCCATCCTCTCATCCCTCTGCCTCGCCTGCTCCACTTTGGCAGAAGTGTGGGGTGAAACTGGGCAGGGCCTTCTGTTGCTGCCCTTCTGTGCTCTTCAGGTTAGCCCTCCCTGCTGCCTTACGCCATGCTGTCCTTGTCACCTTCTGTAGAATCTGTAAAGCTCTTCACTTCTCCTGACCTCTGGGACACCACCCTGAGTGGCAGCATTCTTCCAGGTGCCCCGCAGGCAGCTCAGAGTCACCACCTCCAAACCTTGAGCGCAGAACCAAGGCTCTGAAACTTCTGGTGTGAGGGTTGGTGGTGCCAGGAGAACAAGGTTGGGGAGGAAACTGGTGAATCGAAGTTGAGAAGGTTGAATCTCAGGTCTTCTCTTCCCAGCAGTGGCATTTCAGCCTTCTTTGCATCAATTTCCCTATTTGTAAGTTGGGGGTCTTAGCAGGCTGTCGGAGGGGCAGTTAACATATTGAGTTAACATATTGCTTGGCACACTGCTTGGTAACACTTGTCAAATGCCAGCTATGATCAACTGGTGCCCAGTGTCAATGCTACTATTAAAACACCTCCTTCCTCCCTCCTTCCTTCCCTCCCTCCCTCCCTTCCTTCCTTGTTACTGGGGATTGAACTCAGGGGTGCTTCACTACTGAGCCACATCATCCCCAAAACTTTTTATTTATTTATTTATTTTTGATACAGGGTCTCACTAAGTTGCAGAGGGTCTTACTAAATTGCTGAGGCTGGCCTCAAACCAGCAATCCTCCTGCCTCAGTCTCCCAAGTTCCTGGGATTACAGGCATGCAACCACCACATCCAGCTTTCCCCACGCATTTTCTTTCCCTCTATTCCTTTTGCTACTGTGTTCATCACGCCTTACTCTGATTACCTCCTGCCTCCAAACACCTACCCTTCCAATCTATTATCTGTATTTAAAATACTCGACTGTTAAAATAAAGCTTCGAACATTGTAATTGGTTTTCTTTTTAATATTTTTTGTAATGGACCTTTTTTTTCTTTTTTTTTTTTAATGCCATGCTGAGACTCTAACCCAGTGCCTCACACATGCTAGGCAAGCTTTCTACCACTGAGCCACAACCCCAGCCTTGTAATTGTTTGTTTATTTATTTATTTATTTATTTATTTATTTACTTACTTACTTACATATTTATTTATTTTTAAAGCCTTAGGATAAAGATCTACCCTTTGGCTTTGTTTCCAGGATCCCTCTGCCCCATCTCCTCTCCCACCCTCTGGTCTCTGGTCACTCCAAATCCCTGGAGGTTGTGTCCTGTGGAGCCTGTTATTTCATGGCTCTCTCTGGCTAAAATCTGTTTTTTCCTGACTTTTCCCAGGCCAGGCACTGCATCCTCATGAAGCCCACTTGGGTCTGTAGGTGAAGGCGGCTGCAGAGACAAGTGGTGATAGGGTGGTGGCAACCTGCACACTAGCTCGCACCTGAGCATTTCTGTGCTCATCCTTGGGAGCTTTCAAGACCCACCTCACTCCAAGTCTGGAGTCTCTGTGCTGCAGGGAAACCAAGGGTTCCACTGACAAGACTCGTTTTTCCACAGCCGCTGAGCCCCTCAGCCCTTCCCAAGGAGACCCCGCTTGGAGCACAGGCTGTGACAGATACATGGCTGTCCAAGACCGTTTAGACGTGATGGAAGAGGTAATAAAGGTGTTGAGGTGGGGGACATGAAGCATAAAGACCACTTCCCTGACAGGCTGGTGGCACAGACACATCCTGGAATGGCAGGAAATCAGTTCAATCCTGTCCCTTAATCACCTCGTTGACTGTCCCCCTGCCCTAACTGGGGCAGCTGGTTCAGGTGACCAGCTGAATGCAGAATTAAGGAAAGTAGAAATCTGGTCCCTGTGTTTTGTGATACCACCATGGCTCATGACCTGGGGTTCATAAGCTTATGTGGGGGAAATTTTACATCTTTATTGTCGCAGACCTTTAATTGAGACTTTGTGTTCCTATTCACAGTAGAACTGTATGGTAACTTTGTCCTCAACAGAAATCACAAATAACTTCATGCCATTATAGTCATTGGGAATATCTCAACATGTGCCAGGTGCAGAGGCACACATCTGTAATCCTAGCGACTTGTGAGGGTAAGGCAGGAAGATTACCAAATTTGAGATCAGCCTTTAGCAAGACTCTGTTGCAAAATAAAAAGTAAAAACAGCTGGGGATATAGTTCATCTCAGTTGTAAAGTACCCCTGGGTTCAATCCCTAGTATAGGAAAAAAAAGGAATATCTCAAGTCATTTACACTCCTTATTGTGTTAGGATAGCATTAATTGTTATGCTCGATTTTAGATCATTTTATTTAGTGAGTTAAATAAGTACATATATTTTATATCAAAATTTTTAACATTTGAATAATATTTAATAAAGTTTATTTCCTTGTTAACACTACAGCATTTTCTTTTTTACATTTAAAACATTTTTCTGAAAAGTTCTGTAGGTTTCATCAGACTGCCAACATAGCCCATGACAAAAAAAGTTTAGAATCCTGAATAAAGAAAAATTAAAAATCCCGAACCTGTTATTTGGCAGCTGTGCCACCAGGGGGCGCGACAATAAAAGGAATATGAACTCTGGCTGCCAAGTTCTAAAGCAGAAAGGGGGTGCTTCTGCCAAGCCTGGGACGGAGACAGCTGAGTGCAGACGGGGAGGGGCCTTGGAGGGCAAGCCGCCTGGGACATTGTCATGTGGGGAAACAGGGAGGTGGGAGCAGAGCCCGAATGAGCACCCAGTTCTCTCCCCGCTGGACCCAGTGGTCCTTTGAGCGTGGCAGACTATGCAGAAGTTGCCCTCCTCTTGTCCCTAACTTCGCCCCCCTCTCCCGCTCTAGACGGCGGAGAAGGTGGTGGAGCACCTGGAGGCAGAAGTGAAAGGCCTCCTGGGCCTGCTGGAGGAGCTGGCCTGGAACCTGCCGCCGGGGCCCTTCAGCCCCGCCCCAGACCTCCTCGGAGACGGTGAGCGGCGGGGAAGGCTGGGGAGGCTACAGCCCCTGAGCCTCGGTGCGCGGAGTTTGGGAAAGCGCGCGAGAGAGGTGGCTGCTCCACCGCAGGAGTGCAGCCTGGACCAGCAGGGAGACCCTCTGCCTGCCGCTCCGAAGGGACAGCTCGCGCCACCGCGGGCACCGCTGCAGCCGAGCGTTGATTCGAGGTGTACTCACAACCCCGACCTGGAAAGCGTCTCCCTCCGACGCGGGCCTTGGGCACGCCTCAGAGATCCCCCGTCCTCTTTCATCTCCTTCCCAGCATCCACTCTTGTTCCATCCCAAATCCCCGCCAGGGAAGACCCGCACGTCACTGATGGGGCCATGGTGGGATTGTCACCTGCTTCCTTCTTGAGCCCTGTGTGTCCAGGGGACTGAGGAGGGAATGGGGGAGTAAACTGCTGACATTGTGAGGATGAGGGGACCATTCAGTACCCCCTGCAGCTCACTCTGGGGTCCCCCCTTTCTTTCAGATCACTTCTGAGCAGCAGCGGTAGAGGAGCTGAGCAGCTGGAGGTGGGACCTCGTGGAGGGCAACTCAGACCAGAGCCGTGTCTTCTCGCCCTCCTTTCCTTACCTTTGTGTGAAATGAAAGCAACTCCTTTGATGTCCTCTGTGTATGTGGACAGAGACCCCTACAGCCACAATCCCTTCTCCCTTTTTCTTCCATGCTCTGAGGCTCTGGTTCCCCCTCTAGACTCAGATCTGGGAGCAGCACCCTGCCACCTGTGCTTCGGCCCTCCTTATTTATAGGGACAGACTGAGCAGGGGTGGTACCCAGAGGTGAGACTCCGGAGGCCCAGAATCATAACAGGGACACAGCAGAAGGGCCCTGTAAGTAGCCTTGCTACTCAAACTCAGGCCCCAGAAAAACAGCAACAGCACCACCCCAGAGCTCCTCAGAAATGCAGGATTTTAGCAGAGTTCAGTGGCACACACCTGCGCTCCCAGATACGCAGGAAGCTGTGGCAAGAAGATCGCAAGTTTGAGGCCGTCCTAAGCAACTTAGTGGGACCCTGACTCAATATAAAATTTTTTAGAAAGGGCTGGGACAGTGCTTGCCTAGTGTGTGGCCAGGCCGGGTTCCCATCTCCAGTACACACACACACACACACACACACACACACACACACACACGAAATGCAGGCTCTTGGACCCATCCAGATCTCCTGAATTAGAATCTGCATCTTAATGAGATTCCCCAGGGGATTTCTGTGTTCACTGAAGACACCCCACTCCCACCACCTTGGTGCTGGGGATGAAACTCACCACCACCACCAAGGCTCTACCACTGAGCCTTACCTCCAGCCCTTTTAAAATGTTTTTTCCTATTAAAATAAAATTTACATAAAATTCACCATTTTAACCAGTTTAAACTACAAATTCAGTGGCTTTCAGTATATACACAATGTTATACAATCAATTCCATCTAATTCCAGAACACTTTCATCATATCCTGCAGTTACTAGGCAGTTACTTCCCATTCCCTCTCCCACCAGTCCCCTAAAGATCTCTAACCTTTCTCTCTATGGACTTGTCTCTCTGAATATTTTATATAAATGAATCATACAATAAGTGGCCCTTTGTATCTGGCTTCTTTCACTGAGCATGTTTTTAGGTTGTACACCTATCAGTACATTCCTTTTCATGGTTGAATGATGTTCCATTGAATGGATGTACCTCATTTTATTCATCCAAGCATTAATAAATGGACATTTGGGGTTGTTTGCACTTACGGGCAAATATGAATAATGCTATAATTTATTCACTTATTTATTTACAAGTTTTTGTGTAGATATGTTCTCATTTTCTTGAGTATGTGCCTAGAAATGAAACTGCTGAACCAAGTGGTAACTGTTCAACTTTTTGAAGAACTGCCAGTTTTGCACAACAGCTGTGCTATTTTCCAATCCCACCAGCAACATTAGCTGTGGACGTTTCGTGGACGCCTTCTATCAGATTGAGACATTTCCCTTCTGTTTCTTGAGTGCTTTTTCTTTTTTTTTTTAAATCACAAAGGGGGTGTTGTTTTTTTTTCAAATGCTTTTTCTGCATCAAATGAGAGGATCAAGTGGGGTGTTCTCCTTCCGTTTTATTAATAACACATTACATTGGTTAATCTTTGTATACTGAGTGAGCCTTGCATTCCAGGGGTAAATCCCACTTTGGCAAGGTGTACAGCCCTTAAATATGCTAGTGGATTTTCTTGAAGACTTTTGTACCTGTAAGAGAGATTAGTCTGGTTTTCTTGTGATGTCTTTGTGTGGCTTTGGTACTAAAGAGTTGATTTTTCTTTAAACCTTTGATGGAATTCACCAATGAAGTCATCTGACCATGGGCTTTTTTTTTTTTTTTCCCACTGTAATTCTTTGATCACTGATTTAATCCCTTTGGTATAGGTCTATCTACATTTTCTATTTCTTCTTGAATCAGTTTGATAATCTGTGTTTCTAGGAATTTATCCATCTCCTCTAGAATGTTCAACTTGTGGTCATAGAGTTGGTCACAGTGTCTTCTTATCCTTTTATTTCTGTAAGGTTGAGTAGTGTTACTCTCATTCCTCATGAGCATTCCCTCCTTCTCTAAAGATTTATCAATTTTGCTCATATCTTCATAGAACTTTACAAAATTTAGATTGCTTTGTGGTCTCTTATCAGCTGAGTGGAGTGTTTTACATAGCTCTAGTTGGTTTACAAGATTGTTCAAGTTTTGTTTCCTTGTTTACCTAATTGCTCTATCCAATAGAGAAAGTGGAATGTTGAAATCTCCATATGTTTATTTATTTTCTGCAGTGCTGGGGAACAACACCGGGGTGTTGCACATGCTAGGCAAGAGTTCTACCACTGGCTACATTCCAGCCCTTCCAACTATTAAACTGCCTATTTCTCCCATCAATTTCAGTCAATTTTTATTCAAACTTTCTAGGGCTTTACTGTTTGGTACATGAGTATTTATAATTGTCATATTCTTATAGGTTGACTCTTATCAGGATAAAATGTCCTGTGTCTCTTGTAATAGTATTAAAATCTGTACTACAATTCCCTCCTTTTAAATGCAGAATTTATTCCATTTACATTTAAAGTGATTAGTAATAATTCTTATTACTAAAGAAATGAGTCAATTCATCCATTATGCTATATTTTATGTTACAGATCAAAAGCATATCATTTTTATTCCTTTTTCACTTTTACTGTTTTAGTTATTTTCTTAGTGGTTTCACTGGAATTACAATTAACATCTGCTTCATACCAATTTGGTTTGAATGAACATCATTTTTTAATAGTATACAAGAATTTGTTTCTACACAACTTCATCATCCATCCATATGTTGTTACTGTCACAAATTATCTTTATACATTTTGTGTCCATCAATATTAGTTATTGTTTGGTATGGTTGTCTTTGAAATCATGCGGGGAATAGGTAGGTATGGTGACACACACCTGTAATCCAAGTGACGTGGGAGAGTGAGGCAGGAGGATCACAAGTTTGAGGCCAGCCTCTGCTACTTGGTAAGGCTATAAGCAACTTAGCCAGACCCTATCTCAAAAGGGAGGGGGGAAGATGGGGATGTAGTGACTCAGTGGTTAAGTACCTCTGGCTTTAATGCCTGGTACCAAAAGCAATCAATCAATCATGTGAGGAAAATGAAAAAGCAGTTATACATCCAAAAAATACATTAATATTTTTATATTTACCTTTGCAATTACCGTTATTGGTGTTCTTTAATTCTTCATGTGGATTTTAGTTACTGTCCAGTAGTCTTTATTTTGGCTGGAAAGGCTTGGCAATCCATGTGTGATATCTACTAGCAACAATTTTGTTTTTGTTTATCCCAAATGTTTTATTCTCTTTTTGAGTTTATTTTGCGAGATACAGGATCTTTTTTTTTTTTGGTACTAGGGATTAAACCCAGGGGCACATAACCACTGAGCTACATCCCCAACCTTTTTTTTACATCTTATTTAGAGACAGGGCCTCACTAAGTTGCTGAGGCTGGCTTTGAACTCGTGATCCTCCTGTCTCAGCCTCCTGAGCCACTGGGATCACAGGCCTGCGCCACTGCGCCCAGCCAGATAAAGGATTCCTGACTGACATTTCTTGGAGCATATTAAACATATCACCCCACTGGCTTCCGATCCCCATGACTTCTGATGAGCCACTGGCTGCTGGTCTTATTGATGACAACCTCGACATGACAAATTGCTTCTCTTGCTGTTTTCAGGATCCCTGTCTCTCTCTTTGGGTTTGGTCTCAATGAGTCTCTTTTATCCTGCTTAAAATGCACTGAGCTCCTTGGATGCACAATGCCTTCCACCAAATGTGTAAGTTCTCACTCTTTTTTCAAGTATTTTTGCTATTTCTCTCCTCTCCTGTGATTTCCCATGTGTACCCTGGTACACCTGCTAAGGTCCAGCAATTTTCTTAGGCTGTTAGTACTGCATTCTTTTTTTCTTTCTGCTCCTCAGACTGGATACCCCCAAGTGGCCTATCTTTAAGTTTGGTGACTCTTCTGGCTTCTCAAATCTTCTCTTGAACCCTTCTAGTGAATTTCTCATTAATTTTATGCTTTTTAATTCTAGAACTTCAATTTCATTCTTTTTATCATTTCCCTTTATTGAAATTTTCTATCTGGTTCTATTGGATTCTTTCAGTTCTTTGTTCATGGTTTCCTTAGCTCTTTGAGCTTTGGGGGTTTTGTTTTGTTTTTCTCCAGTGGATTTAAAGTCTTTGGTAAGTACATCTGAGCTTTCTTGTTTCTATTAGTAAGTCTTTCATGTGTAAGCCATACATTTTTGTGTGCCTAATATTTTTGCTGAAAACTGAACATTTTGAACAGTATAATATGGTCACTTAGAAAATCAAATCTCCTTTTTACCAGCTTGTTATTACTATATATTGTAGTTTATTCAGGAACTTTCTTGAGCTAATGCTTTAAAGTTGTACTCTTTGTCCAAGGGTGATCTCAGTCTTTGGCTAGCTTAGTAGCCCGTCAGTCACCAGATTTCCCTAAACATCTGGAACAAAAAAAGTCCCCCCAGTCTTTGTGGGTGTTTTCTATGCGTGAGCCATACCTGTCACTCAGGCAGCTTCTAACTCTGCCTTAGCTTTCTCTTCCTGCTTGTGAGCCACAGGTGGGAGCTCAGGACTTTCTCAAGTCTTTCTCATGCACCCAGGACTGGACATGTGTGTGATCCTCTAAATTCCCAGGACATGTGCAAGCTCTTCAAACATGTCATTTCCTAAAGCACCTCACTCCCTAGCCTTTCCTCTCTAAAGTTTCTAATCTGTCTCCTGTTTGCCCAACTATTATCCCTCCCTAGGCATCAGTGGCTAAAAGACTGCCTTTGAAATGACCCTCCCGTCCCCAGTTGCCACCGTCACCCTGGGAAAGTTCCAAATTAGGCCAAACAAAAGTAAGTTATTTGAGTTAGTCTTTTAGGGGATAACCTGACATAATTATTCCTGAGGATATCTATTCTCTTCCCTCCAGTGTTACAAAGATTTACAGGGAATGAGGAATATTGCTTTTGATGCTACTGTCAAGCTGGGGAGTGGGGAATGGCACATTGGTAAGTTAATACACAACAGAATTCATACTGAATTCACCTTTTTCTTCCTTAAGCATTCACTTGGTCGCTGTGAACTCTGTTTCCAGATTTCCAATAAAGTTGACTCTGAGAGTTTCTGCCAGCTTATTTGTTTTGTGAATAGACTTTGGGATTTCCCTATCTCACCATTGTTGCTGACAATTAAATTTTAGAAAGCTCTACGTTAGTTTACTGCTCATTTACAAAGGCCCCAAGATGGATGTGACTTCTCCAGGGTCACAAGGCAAATCAGTGTCTGAGCCAACATCAGAATAGGGATGTTCGACTTGCAGCCCAGAGTGTTTTCTGATTCAGGATATAGGCTCTAACTACAAAAGGAAACGGGCTCAGTGTGAATACCAGTGTTGGACCAAGGAGCAGCTTTCCAAGGAGCAGGAGCTGTGGATTATGGTCTCCATTAGAGCTGGGAGACTTGAATGACTGACTCCTTTACTGAGAAGAGGTTTGCATGGGGTCTGATGGGGGATGAAGTAATGATGTACCTGTCTCTTATTGGGAACACAGGCACAGAGAGCTTTCAGGTTTGATAGGTAAAAATAAGAAAAGTGCCCCACTTGCCCTACAGATACTGAAAACTCACTAAGAGCTGAATTCACCTTGTGTTTCATCTTTCTGTTGTTGTTTGGTGATGCTGAGGGCTGAACCGAGGGCCAGGCACATTCAAGGCAAGCCCTGAGCTACATCCTCAACCCCTTTAGTTTTACTATGAAACAGGGTCTTCCGAAGTTGCCCAGGTTGGCTCAAAATTTGCAATACTCCTGCCTCAGTCTCTCAAGTAGCTGGGATTACAGGCATGTGTCACCATGCCCAGCTCGTGCTTCATATTCTAGTTGCCCTTTCAGAAGTGAGATTACACGTGCAGCCTGGACTGGCCTTGACTACTGTCTCCAGAAAGCAGCCATAGCCCAGGGCACCCTGTCTTCAGAAAGATACCTGTAAGGCTGCATTTCTTCCCATCTCTTTTGTCCTGAGCATAACTGATAGTGTTGACCCACATCTCCCAGTAACTCTGCAAGGAAGTAAGTATCTTTGCCCCTGGAGAGATTTCAATGAGATCACACAGTCCTTTAGCCCACAGGTACCTTGAGTTGGGTCCATTTCTTCCTCGTCACAGTCTTACAACCCAGTCCCTATAAATTAGCTTATGCCCCCAAATTTCTACTTCAAGTTGTGCAAATTTTCACTGGCTAATAAGATGGGAACCCCTGAGCCACAAAGCAGGATAAAAAAAAAAAAAAAAAAACAGGCTGGCCCCAGGAAGTCATTTCCAGAACATTCCAGAGCTTGCTGACTTTAATTTTAAAACAGTTTTTGGCTACAGACATTCAGGTTTAAGGCACATTCCAAACTACAAGGAACCCTGTCACTGGCAGGGAACCAGCCTTGTTTTCGTGGTTATACATGGATGATGGAACAAATGACTTTCTGGCCTTTTTATTTTTCTAAAAAGGAGTGAGTCTGGCAAAAACAAAGCCTATGACACATTCTCACCAGATGCAAACATTACTCTTGATAGGTCCTCCCTTTTGTCCTTGGTGAGGGCAGGGTGCTCTCTACCCACCCTATCGCTCTCACCAGAAATGTGTGTGTAGTAAACAGACTCGTATGCATCTGTCTGGCAATGACAGTTAAAAAAAGAAAGAAAATATGCCTTCAAATAGACATACAAAATCACTTGACTAAAATGAAGCTAAGAGTCTTCGTCACAAGCAATGAGGAATGACTGCATGAATCAGGAAATACAATGTCTACCTTAAGAGCAAGAGGCGAAGGGACGGGAGGCACCTTGAGAGAGCTCTAGCCCCACCCAGGCCCTTCAGCACGACATAATATGTGGAGTGGGAAGGGCAGGAAGGTCAGGGCCAAGGCTCTAGGGACAGACAGTGCACCTTTGGGCTATTCTGTGGATTTGTGAGAAAAGGGTGCTCCTTTGGCCTTTTCCGGGCATCACCGTTGCCTGCAGGGGGCAGAAGTGAGCCACATCACTGCTCAGTGGTCACTCCTCAGTCGTTGCCACCACAGATCTTTAGCAGAATCTTCCGGTAGTCCCCTGAAGTGTCTCCCTGGTCACAGAAACAAAGGCATCCGTTAAGGGAGGCAAGGCACTTCCAGCCTCCTGGTTCCAAGCCCCCTTGAGGAGAAGCAGGGCCCTCCTGGGAAACATCCCACCCTGCTGGTCCTACAACAGGCAGCGAGCGCAGTCCTTAGACAGTGCAGTTCAGTCTTCCCGGGTCCCCATTAAAAAAAAAAAAAAAGAGCTACACTCACCCCAGTTATCAAAGTCAACTACAACAAAATTAAAATCAGCCTAAAACCAATATGCAGGGCTAACCAAGATTGTTCTTTTCCCAGTGCGCTGACCTAGTACCAAACTGAGGTTCTGCTATAATGCACCATGTCCTGCCCAGGGAGTGTGATTTCCATGACCACACAATGTCAGATGCTGCTACTACACAGGCCTCCCAGCTCCCAGGCTCTCTCCTCTGTCTGACTCCTCTGTACCACCTGCTCCAGGAGTGCTGGCCAGGCCCTGCTAATTTCTAATCATTTCCTGCCACTGTCTGTTCTTCGAGAGTAAGGCCCATGGCTTCTTCCAGATGCCAGTCTGCTGGCGCACAGGAGATGCTGTCAGGAATTGCTAGTTCCCTGCTTTCACAGCCTTATCTTTACAGCATGGAAATGGAGATGAGTTTCTCTCAAGGAACAACATCAAATGCTAGGGAGTCTAACTCAGGACCTGGTCCTGGCGATTTCAATTTTAAAGTTCACATGAGTTTGGAATTTCACTGTCAGGTCACCCAGACAAGAATAAATGTCGTCAGCCTGGCTCTGGGGCACAGTGACACAACAGTTGCCATTGGGTGATCACTTCCACGCACTGACTGACTGAGCAGGTGCACTGGAGCTGAGGATGCAGGGTCCAGACACGCCTGGACCTCAGAAGCTTACAAGTTGTTCAGGGGCAACTGGATGAACCAGTGGAAGTTGAAGTCTGAGGTCCAGCCACAAGATTACACGTGTGGTCCAGAGCCCAAGCACCTGGCTGTTCCAGAGAGGGCAAGGTGAAAACAGGGGCACAGGTGAGCGGGACGCCAAGAGCCAGCCCAGTCAGCCCCGGGGCCTCGTACCGTGATGTCGTGGTAGAGCGACTTGCCATACAGCCGCTTATATTCTGCTCTGATGTCCAGAAGGTCAATCTCGCTGCGAGACACCATGATGCGAATCAGGGTCCTGTCCTTCGTTCCTGCTCCCTAAAGAGAGTCCACCCAAAGCATGAGCAACGGGCCTTCTACCCTCTCACTCCCCAACCCTCTGCCCCTCCCCCGCCCCTGGGTGCTCAGACCTCCGGGCTAAGGTCTCTCTCTCCATGACTTCTATGCTTAGCCCCTGGTCCCAGGCACAGGCAGGGCTAATGCAGGGATGACCTGGGCCTTTTGCACATGGGAGTTACATACCCTCATGGCCCTGTTGAGCCTTTCAGCAAAGAAAGCTGGAGTATTCTTGAGACATTTCACTAGAAGAAAAAACACAGCATAACCAGATCAGCAGAAAACTCAGCCTGAGAAAGGCACAGACTACCCAGGTGTCCTCCTTGGAGGCCCCAAAGATCAAACCCATCACTGCCTCCATCTTCCTCTCCTCCAGGCCCAATTACACCTCATGATCCTGACTCCAGCTCTTTGGAATAGGAACACAGAGTCTGGCACCAACCCAGCCTCTCTCCTGGTAACTCCCCAGATAAAAGGGGTAAGAACATGAAGTACGGTGGTGCACGCGGGTAATCCCAGCCACTCAGGAGGCTGAGGCAGAAGGAGCCCAAGTCCAAGGCCAGCCACAGCAATTTAGTGAAACTCTTGTCTCAACATAAAAAATAAAAAGGGCTGGGGATAGCTCAGTGGAGCCCCCTGGGTTCAACCCAAGTACTGTAAAAAAAAAAAAAAAAAAAGAGTAATGAGAACCAGTGGCCCCTGAGCAATGCAGGAAGATGTGTAGGGAGGGGAGGGAGAGGCGCATCAGAGCCCTATGAACCTCACAAAGAAAGATGGCTGAGCAGAATTAGTGTCCTTCTAGAATTTTCAAGCAAGAGACACACATGGGGACATGTAAGGAAATGAGGACTTGTTGTCTGTTCCACTCAGAAAGCTCCAAGGAAAGCACAGTGGGCTGGGGGGG
>NW_025999946.1:145829-234130 GCF_001458135.2 Marmota marmota marmota
GGGGGGGGGGGGGAACTGCTTTTCCCAGTGAGTATAAAGAGCAGTTGTGAGAGCCGCGAGGGGAGGACCCAACTATGCATGATAGGCAGGGCCTGCTTCAGAGGCCACAAGCCCTGCAAGAAGCAGCCACCATCCTGGGAGCCCCGCCAGCTTCCTCTGGCATAGGCCTGTTTTGCTGTTGCAAGTAAAATCTTTCCACGTGTTTCCATCACAAACATCTGACAACTGCCTGCAGGGATGTATTTTTAGAGGAAACTTGGCAGGATATGAGTCACCTTCCTCCAGGACGGCAGCTGGATGCTCTCCCACTAATGCCCACACTGCAGCTCCCTGTCCAGAGTGGCTCTGGAAATATAAACAAGACACCCCTGACCGGGCTAGCGGGGCTCACTCTGCCATGATCCGGGAAGCGGGACTTCCCACCACTGGATCTGGATTTAGAAACCCTGGACACTGTGGTTCTTGCACTCCGCCACCCTTCAGCAGGAGGACGGCGAGCACCCTGACCACTGCTGTGCGTGCCAGCCCCTGCCTGGGGAGAGGGGCAGGTCTGAGACACCTACCCACGGCCAGCATGCCCTGCTCCAGGTCCCCGGACATCTCCCGGCAGATGCTCTTCTCAATGTCTCGACCTGTCATCCTCTGGTACTCGTTGAAAACTAGCGGGAAGACAGAAAGGACATGTCATGGACTGAACTGTTTCCCCCCAAATTCAGATGGTGAAATCTTAACCCCAGCACCTCAGAACAGAACTGTATTTGAAGATAGGATCTTTAAAGAGGTACCTCTATTAAAACAAGGCTGTCTGGTGGCCCTAAGCCAACCTGACCAGTATGTCTATAAGAAGAGGAGTTCATGACAAAGGAAGACGAGAGAAGTGCATGTACAGAGAGTCCTCAACTTATGATGATTTAACTTACAATATTTTTGTGCTTACAAAGGTCCCCATACAATAGTACAGTATTCGCTGAATTACAAGAGACATTCGGGCTCTGTGTCAGATGACTTTGCCCCACTGAAGGCTAACATGAGCATCCTGAGCATACCTAAGACAGGCTAGGCTAAGTGTGACTTTCAGTAAGTTAAGTGGTAAATAATGCTTCTTTTTTTTTTTTTTTTTGAGACATGGACTTTCAATATTGTCCAGGCTGGTCTCAAATTCCTGTGCTCAACTAATCCTCCTGCCTCAGCCTCCTGAGTCCCGGGGACTGCAGGTGCATGCCGCTGCACCAGGATTTAAATGCGTTTTGACTTACAATATTTTCGACTTACGATGAGCTTACTAGGACATAAGCCCATCGTAAGTAAGTCAAGGAGCACCTGAACAGAAGAGAGGCCACGTGAGGCCACAGTGACAAGGAGGCTGTCTACAGCCAAGAAGAGAAGCCCTAGAAGGGGCCCTGCGGCAGCTTGTCTTTGGACTTCTAGCCTCCGGAACTACAAAAAAATAAATTCCTGTCATTTGAGTCACCCAGTCTATAGTCTTTGTCACAGCAAACTAAGGACGCGCAAGAGGAGGCCTCTGGCCCTCAGGAGCTGCCTCTCCTGCTCTGCTCCAGGTGCCCTGGGCAGCCCCACTGACTGTGCCTGCCCGCTCTCAAGGCAGCCACACTGTCCCACGTCATGGGCACTGCCCAGTATTCCTTGCTCATGGAGTCCTCCTACCAGGACAGTCCTCGCCAATCTGCTTACCCAATCGCAACCAACCCACCCTGGCCCACCCAGGGTCCCCTCCCACCAACTCTTCTGCACCCCCAGCCCACGCATTCCTCCTCAGTCATTCCCCGTCAGTTCTGTCTGCTCAGCCTAACAGTGAGCTGAGGCCCGGCCAGCAAGGCCAGCATCGCCCCATACTCTCCCCACAGCCCTGCTTCCCCAGGACCAGCAGAGCCGGGGCGGGATGGAGGCCTGGAGCCAGGCTCTGCACTGCATGCTGCTCTCTCTCGCTCTGCCTGCTCCCCAGTATCAGCTCCAAACTGGTGCCATCTACAGAGCAAAGCTGTGACTTCGGCTGCACTCGTGCCCAGCGCAATTCAGATTTTCTTCAAGGTGCTATTTCCGCCCAAGCCACGTTTGTGGAATCCTGGGTTTGCTATAGCTACTCTGGTATGATATCTCGCTATTAAAATGATACCGAAGGAGAAAGTACCTTAACTCCCACTCCACGCAGCACAATGAGGAAGCTTAGAAGTGTGTCCTGAGGCCAGAGGCCTGGGTTTAAATCCAAGCGTGGCCAGACTCACTTGCCCAACAGCCTGTTCCCTCCTCTTGAAGCCAGGAGGACACATGCTCCTGGCGCCTGTGTTCTAAACTCAGTGTGTGCTGGGCCTTCACCTCCAGCCAGCCCTGCATCTCTGGCCAGTGCCCTTCCATGCTGCCCATGCTTAGGGTTCCCAGTCCCTTCTCAGTCCTTCCAACACAACTGGCCTCCAAGACTGCCCTTTTCCATGAGTCCTCCCCCAGGGCCCTGACCTCAAACCACCATTCTCTCTCTGTCCCCTCCTAAGGGGACATCTTACAGTCCAGAGGCCAAAGCACTGTTGACCCTTTGCAGCTAGCTACCAAACTCCCACCTCTGGCCCACAGTTCTCCTGAGCACCAGGCTCATAAGCTGGCTTCCTGGCTTCTCTGTCCCAAGACTCCTAGTGTCCTTCCCTCCTGATGAGGCCTGTTCTGTCCAGAGCTTCCCAATCTCTGGGGAGGGTCACGCCATTCTTCCACTTGCTTAGCCAAAACCAAACTCTATCATCCTCGGCTCCTCTCCTTCTCCGACTCTGCGTGACCCCCAGTCATCAGCAAGGAGGGCCGGAACCTGACCTCCTTTCACCCCACCCCTCCTCCAGGCCACCCTCATTTGTCCCTGGGGCCACTGCAGCAGCTTCCCAACAGGTTCCGCTGCTCTGCCACAAACCCTGCACTCTCAACACAAGCTAGGTCTAGGTCCCCCAGGAAAGCTGGGCAAGTCTGGCCCGGCATGCCCCGAGGGTAAGGAGTACACTCAATCCTCCAATGAACTTGCAAGTTGCCTCCTCAGGACTCTTCAGGGCCTCCAGGCCACTCAGGATAAATACCTAACCCCAAGCACCATCAGCCAGGCCTCCTCTGACCTCATTCATTCCAACTGCTCTGGTCACACAGCCCGTTTCCTTGAGTCTTAGCCACTGCACGGGACCTTTCCCTCTATGTCTTCTTCAGGGTTTCAGTAAAATGGCACTCTGTCCGAGCAGACTGGCCCCACAGCCTCCCCCTGGGTTCTGCTCCATTACTCCCTAACCCCATGTCCGGCTTTATTATGTTCTCTACAGGATTTATCGCCTGACACAGGTTCTATTCAGTACTTACTTACAGTCTGTATCCTGAACAAGGCGAAGCCCATGAGAACAGAGACTCTGCTGGCCTCTGTTCCTTCCAGGCCCCGCATCCACTCCACCACCCAAGAGGAACACAGCCAGAGTTCCAACCGGATGTGTTGACCAAGTAAACAAAGTTGCCCAGAGTCATTGCTATAACTGTGTCTTATGCCACCCTGGAAAACCCCGATGAGGAGCCCCAGAGGGCACTCCCAACTCCAATCCATACTCCAGCACAGCCAACCAGAGCCCATTTCCTCATGTCTCCCTTTGCTTCCTGCAGAACCAGTGCTTTGACTCAGTAAACACTCAAGAGCATCTTTTAATTCACCACCAGGGGGCGCTTTTAAGAAAGCAAAGGCCCCAGGCAGAGATGAGCCGCCCAGTGGTCCTGCAAGCTTGGTTTCCCACAATGCCCTCATCTAACTGGTCCCAGGGAGGCCCAGCACTGCCTTACCTGCCACCAGGTGGGCCCGGCTCCGGGAACACAGAATTGCATTGAACTTGGACTCGTCTGTTCCCAGGCGGTTCTCCCCAGCCGCATACAGCTCCTGGAGAGGAAGGCACATGTTCAACACAGGGCTCACTCCAGACCCCTGGCTCAGGTCACCTAGAAAGCAGAGCAGTGTCTGCCCTGTGACCCCCAGAGGAGAAGAAAATGGGGCAGTTGGAGCAAAGGTTTGCTGATCCCCTGCTGTGCTCCACCCCTTGGGGTGGCACAGAGAATGCTGGTGCTGGGAGACACTCAGATCAGGATAACCAAGGCCAACTGGAGGCCAATGTTGGGCAAAGAGCATCCTTAACTGGCCCAAGGGAGCAGCAATGCAGAGAAGAAATGGAAGGAATGGAAGAAGAGGGCTGGGCTTGAGGCAGGCCTCTCCAAGTCTGTTTCTCATCTCTAAAATGCCAAGGGTGAGTTTGATTTGAGGTTGCAAAGTCAAGAGCCCCAGAGGGCCAGCTGGGTGACAACTGACGAAAGTAGGTCAGCTTTAAAGCCCAGAGTGGGGCCCCATGGCTAGCCATCCTGAGGGACAGTGCTTCTCAGCAGCAGCTGAGTCCTGTGACAGAGAGACACGGTCTGAGGCTGCCAGATCCATTCCTCAGAAGCCTGAAATCCAGATTTCTACAGGTAATTTCCCAGCCTTGAAAAGCAATTTCCATATCTATAAGAAGGAATGCGTGTGAGCTGGGGTTGTGGCTCGGGGTAGAGCCCTTGCCTAACACATGTGAGGCCCTGGGGTCAATCCTCAGCACCACATAAAAATAAATAAAATAAAGGTATTAAAAAAAAAAGAAGAAGGAACATGTGAGACAATCAATATTACAACAGCGGATAGATGGCAATCATGAGTAAGGGATTTCATAATTTGTTCTTCCTCTGTTTATTATGTATACCATTATGTTTGCAAAGAGGCAGAATTTGCATTCACCTGTTAATGAGCTTTTGAAGGTTTGAGTCCTAAATACTTGACAATTTGCAACCCTGCCCCAGATGGCCTCTAAGGTGCCTGCAAGTCCCAAGCAGCAGCTCTTAGACCTGTGGGCACTGATACCCAAGGGAATCAGCAGGTCAAGGTGAGGCTGAAGGAGGTCAGGCATGGAGGAGGGAGAGCATGATACCTCTGCCTTCAACAGAGGTCTGCTGGGAGGTATGGCCGCTCCCTCCCACCAGACGGGGCTCCCTGAAGCCAGCACACCAGGGTCTGAATGCAGTAGTGGGACACACAGACTTTTCCAAAGAAGCATGGACACCTGAGCTTCCTTCCCCTTTTGCTTTACAAATCACAAGAGGAAGAAGGATGGAATTCTAAGGAAGCACAACTGGGGTGACAGCTGGTTTCTAGGCTCAAAGCCTCAAAAGCTTAACAGGCAAGCGCTAATTCTTTCCCTTTGCAAACATAATGGTGCACACACCTCAACACCAGAAAGGTCCCAATCCAAGTGAAATCCCACATCCATAACTCATCAATCATTGCATCATTTATTTTCTTGCATGTTCCCCCCTTACAGGTGGGGAAACTAAGGCCCAGAAGACTAGGTGGTTTCTCAAGGTCACACAGTTGATAAAGGGCAGAGCACAGCTGAAACCTGAAGCATCTACAGCCCTCTCTGTATCCACTGCTCTTCTCTTCCCAGAGCATCGCTTTGTGAAGGAAGGAAGTGGGGGACACCCCTGGTTTAGGAAGCCTTGCCTGGTCATCACGCTCACCTGCACATCTCTCTGGACGAGGGACATGTCCACATTGGTGCTTTCATCCCGGTTTCCCTGAAAGGAAGCAGGTGGTATGATGAAGCCCACCCCATCGAGGCACGGAGCTCCTCACTGCTCCCCTTCCCTCACTGCTCCAACCCCTCTGCTCTGATTGCCTGTCGTGGGGAAGGTACCTGAGAGAGAGAGATGAGGAGCCGCTGGAAGTGCCCCGACGTGTCACTTCGGATGGCCTCCTCCAGGGTCTTTTTGAATTCTGAAAGGGAGACACAAGGAAATCAACTCCCAGCTGCAGCTGCCCACTGCAAGGTGGGTCAACAGTGGACAATGGGACAAGACAGAGGCCCAGATGGCCCTTCCAACCCTGTGACCCCCAGGCTGCCCTGGCCTCTGACAGGCGTGGCTCTACCACAAGCCCTCCCTTACCTTAGTCACCTGCTCTATGTATGAAGAACAGGCAGGGTTGGGCCTGGGTCAAAGCCCAGTGTGCTAGGAGTGGCGGGAAATGGGGTGATAAGGAGGCCAGGAAGGAATAAGAGGCCCTGGGAGAGGGTGTGGCCCATACCTGGCATGCACAGCCGCCTGCAGAGGGCAGAGGCCCTGGGCCAGGCTCACCTGTTTTGTAGGCTCTGCTCAGTTCCCGGATGTGCTCATTGCTGCGGGAAGCGAGGATCTCAATCAGGCAGGCTTCGTCAGTGCCAGCCCCCTGCAGTGGCATAGAATACAGCAGACCACAGAGTTACCCTCACCAGCACCCTCGAAAGACAGCAGGTGCTACAATGTTAACAGCAGCCCCAGAGGCACACCTGTGGCACTGCTCCTGGGCCTGGGAGCCAGTCCCCTCACCCCACTTCCCCAGGCCCAGGTAAGCACTAGATAACAATGTCAATAGAGATGAATACAAATCACATAAAGGGTCACCACCACTGACAAGAAATAATCAGAGAGGTACAGTGACTGTCCAGGGCCACACAGTACTTAGTAAGGGTGAGATGTGGACCAAGGTCTATTTTATTCCAAGGTCAGCCCATGAGTGAGATGACAAATAACTGAGAAAATGGGCTAAAAATAAAAGAGATCAGAGTGGGTGTGTGGGAGTCCCAAGAAGAATGTGGAGTGTCTGGGGACATCTTAGAATAGGCTGCAATGAGGATTAAAAAAAATGACTATATCAGGGACAGTAGGAAGGCAGAAGACAGAGTCAGCAGCCTTGCTTTTATGTCACTTTGAATCTTGGCCATGTGATTCACCAGCTATGCAACCTTGATGAGTTACTCAGGTGGCTGGGTTAATGTAGGTAGAGTTAAAGACAGTGCTGATCAGGCAGGATGGCCTCCTCCAGGGTCTTTGTGACCCTTAATTGTAAAAAAAAGTAGCTTATGTGAGCCACTTTTACCATTACTGATACCCCCTTGCAATTATCAGATTACTTGGAGTTTATGATGGGCTTCTGTGTTAGGCACTTACCCAGTGCCCACTGCACATCCTGACAGCATCTACTGTCCCCACTTCCTTTATGCTCAAGGACACACAGCTGGGCAGCAACAGCTGCAGCCACGCCTGTGTTGCTCCCAGCACCCCATCACCACCACCTTATCAAGCTGCTGAAGGCGGGTGCGGGGCAGAAGCCTAGGGACCATTCCCCTCCCCAGTCACCTCCTGCGTCCTCCCTGGACCAACACAGGCAGTGTGTGTTCCAACAGAGTCCTCTCCCCCTTCCAGGCACCACACTGAATCTCTACTTCTCCTGGGGGAGACATTGGACCGCAGTAAGCAGTTCCTTCCGGGATGCATGCTCCACCCACAAGGAACCCCCTTCTGAGGGGTTGTCCCTTCTCAGCCCCAGGACACACACAGGTGCAGGACTGTATGGATGGATGGGACCTGCCCCTCAGCCGGAACCATCTAGACCTGCGGGGGACAGTGACCCCAAGCCAAGTCCATCAGAATCTGCCCCATTAGGAATTTGGACAAGGGACAGCTGGTCTCTTCTATAGCTGGATCTGATAGGTGGCGGAGATGGTGGTGGGGTACAGGGTGTCATCATTTGGAAGCAGATACCCCAGAAATGGACCCAGAAATCACATCTGGGTCCTGTCCTTTACATGCCCTGGCCCTGGCCCTGGCCCTCCTTCTCTATGCCAAGCTGTCTTCATCCCCACGACCAGTTCTCTGCCTCTATTTTGGTTCAGCTCAAGCAGGTGGCTGCCATTTGCTAGTGGCAGAGACCCACAGGATGAGAGCTCCCCAACCACGGCCTCGACCCCCTCTCTCACTCCATTACCACCTTCCTCTATTCCCCCAGCTCCTGACACTTAAGATGGAAAGAGGCTTAGACACTCCCTCTAACAAATGGCATGTCATGTGTCTCTTGGGGAAATTACCGGAAGATGTGCTTTCTACAGCATGTTGACTCCAACCCAGAGGGCCCAGGAGCTGCACTGAGCAACAGCTAGGAAGGGGACAGCCACATTTCACACCATCCAGCTCTTTTCTGGGCTGTGTGTCCACACCCACACTCCACTCCACACCTCTCCCCACAGCCCTACGTGTACATACCTTGATGGCTTCTTTCATCTCATACACATCAAACAGGACTGGAGTCTTCATCAGAGCCAAGATAGTCTTCTCAAAGTTTCCTGACAGCTCAGACTTCAAGTCTTTGATCAAATCCTGATTGCATTTTCAAACAAACAAGACAAGGACATTTTGAGAATCCACAGAAGGTGACTCACAGGAATAGAATCCCAAATGGGACAGCCACATCATGGACATCACAGGGAAGAAAAGCCTGCTTTCAGGGACGGGCCTGAGCTGCAGAGCCTGTGCAATTACACAGGATGCCCGCCACTGGGGGCACACCAAGGGGAGCGCTGGGCCGGACACTCACCCATCCAATATGTACATGATTATTTTTTTAAGATTCAAAGTTCTAGAAGTTGAAAATATACACCTTTTGCATTTGTTCAGTTCACAAAGTCTTTTCTTCCAAAACTCCTTTGTCAGCTAAACCTCCCAGGGTGTCATGAAGAGGGAGGGGAAGGGACCCTGAGGCTGGGTAGGGCTGGGGGAGAAATGAACTATGCCTGGTGTCAGTGAGTGGTGGCAGAGCCAAGGCTGCAACCCAGATGTCCACATGCCTCTCACCAAGCCTCACTACACTATGGACTCTGGGGGTGCTTCTTCCAGGCATCCTTCACCTCTAAAAGATGTCACCATCTGGGGACGACCGGCTGGGGAAGATCAGGAAATGTCCTAATGCAGTTCACTGTCCATTAGATGTCCACGTCCACTTGGCCCCAAGGAAAAGTGGGTCTGCAGGCCATGCTTGCTTCTATAGGGACCAGGCCCCACTGTCCTCGCCCACCCCCACCCCATAACTCACCTTGCCATAAGCTGTCTTGAAGGACAGGAGGATCTGTTGCCGCTGCTTGTTGGAGCGACTCCCCAAGCAGTCGATGATGGCCTGCTCATCAGTCCCTGGGGATGAGGAGGTGGGAGAGGGTCACCGGATGCTTTGCAGGTGATAGGGACGCTCTGTGATTACTGACTCCTGGCCTGGGGCCGCTATTTCTCCTGGACATCCCTACACTCCCAAGCCCACCTTTCCTTCCAACACCACTGGGGTCAGGTTCGCCTCCCACCAGCCACCTCAGCCCACGGAACCATCGTGAAACTGCTCAGGGATTTGGGGCACGGGGTGGGGTGTGGACTGGAGCCTCCCCAGGTCTCTCACCAAAGCCCTTCATGGCCTTCCGTAAGACCTCGGCATCTCGCAAGGGGTCAAAGCCAGAAGCATCTGTGATGGTGCCTCGGTTTCCAAACTACTTGGACAAAGAGTTGCAGGTAAGATGACTCACTCTGGCTGTCCAGGGCCAAGGCTGTCCCACCCCAGACTCTGGCACCACTTCTCTCTAAACCTGGGGGAGCTCAAGGAGCCCGAAATAAACAGTGCAGAGGGCTCCACATTGAGTCTCCCTCAAATGGCTGTTACCTGTCCTTGTGTTCTGGTACGGGTTTCTTCCCGGCTTCTGTGGCTAGGAGCCCTTACAGCTGGGTCCTGCCGCTGAAAACCTGCCCTCCACCCAGGTCCTGAAAAAGGGCCCCTGGCCTCTCCTCCATGCCTAATCACATCACGCATGGAGCACACATCAGGACAGTCCTGATGGGCAGCCACTCCATGTGACCCTGGAGATGCCAGCACCCAGCCCTCACAATGGTGGGTGGCCTCCTAACTGCTTCTTGGGACTAGCGTTCATTCCCTGTCCCTGTCCCTAGAGGCCATGCTGCCTGACTACTGCACTGCCTGCACAGCCAGCAGCTGTACAACCCCAGTGAAATTGAACTTCCCAGTTGCTATTTGACTTTTAAATGCCTCCCAGAGACTCTTGTGTTAAAAGGACTTTGCAGAAAGCCTGCGGCACTAGTGGGAAGTGGCAGCACCGTGAGGAGCCGGGGCCTGGTGGGAGGAAGTTAGGTCAGTGAAGGTGTGCTCCGCCCCTTCCTCTCTGCTCCCTGGCTACTACGAGGTGACAGCTCCACTCCAAGCACTCTGCCTTGATACAGGCCCAAACAACAGGCCAAGTGACCATGGACTAAAACCGGGGGTCCAAATACATCTGGCCTCCTTTAAGCTGTTCGTCACAGGTATTTGCCAAAATGACAGAGAGCTACTGCACAGGCTCAACTGTCTCCTGGTGGGCCATCCTCCCAGGCGGAATAGACAGACGGCTATGACACAGTGAGGAGATGTGCTCAGAGAAGAGATGGGAAGGAGGCGGGGAGGCAGGCTGGAGGGTGGCATGGAGGCGGACAGGGAGCAGAGGGGACCCTCTGTCTAAAAATAGTCACCCAGCACATAACACCAGCCCTGTGCTTGGCTGCTTTGCCACGTAACCATGACAATGAATTCTAGGCTCTGCAAACATGAACCGTTCTCCAAAATGAGCCAAGATCAACCCTGGAGGAACTGCCAACAATTTCCCCAGCCCAAAGGGGATTTTAAGAATCCTCCAAAACCTGTCTGGGAGGGCCCATCGAGGGGACTATGGGGCATGAGCCTGGAGACCAGTGGCCTGGGTAGTTCTGAAAAATTCACACAGCCCAGGCAGTAAATCACAGGAGGAATGAACAGCACCCAACTTGCACTTGAAGCCAACTGGGAGAAGCTCCCACAGGCCGAAGGCATGGCCCCAGGGGAGCCTGTGACAAAGTGATACTCTGTCCAAATAAGCAGCAGCAAAGGCCCAAGCCCTCCAGCACCTCCTGGCCTTGCTGCCAGAGGCCACAGGGAGGTCTCCAGTTTTGGGGTTCAGGTCCCAATCAGCACTCACCTGAGCTGGGGGGACAGCAGGAGTGATAGTCCCAGAGCTTGAGTATCCTGGGTAGCTTGGTTGAGGCTGCTGCCCTGGCGGTGGCATTGGTGACTGCCCAGGGTAGGTCATTGGTGGCTGCCCAGGGTAAGTCCCTGGGGGCTGCTGCCCAGGGGGTGGCATGGGCTGGCCTGGCACAGGGGCCCCTGGGTACGGCGGATATGAGGGCATCCCAGAGGGTGGGTTTCCTCCAGGGGGCGGGTACATTCCATATGGAGGAACAGGCTGCTGGGCTGGAGGGGGCTGCCCGAAGCCCCCAGGAGGGACTGGAGGGTAACCACCCCCAGGGGCCCCAGGGTACATGTTTGGCACGTTGGCTCCTCCGAATGTCCCAGACATGTTGGCTGCCTGCAAGTGCACAAAGCAGAGCCTGAGACCCCCAGCCCACAAAGTCTGGTGGTGGTCCGATGGTCTACCCTTCCCTGGCCTGAGCCCTGCCAGCTCCCAGGAGCCTCATTCCAGGACCTGCCCACCAAGCCCTGCTACCTAAGCTCTTCTCATACCTGAGCCGACTTAATACAGCACCTCCACCACAGCTACATGACGGATAATCACACCCACAAAGTGGGCTCAGAGACAGGCACATTTGTTCAAAGCTACAGAGTCAGCAAGTGGTGCAGCTGGGGCTCTGACCTGAAGGTCTACATCTAAACCAGAGACCTGCCACCCCCAGTGCAGAGGAGACGCCTTCCTTCTCCCACGGCTGCTGGTTCCAGCCAGACCCACTGGCTGAAGGTAAGGGCTCACAGCCCCAGAAAGCAAGAGGGCCCTTTCCTGCAGGCTGGCCACCGGCTCTGCAAATGAGGCCCAGGAGGATGTGTATTCACAGGATAAAAGCTCGGATCCCCGACAGGGTCCTGTGTCCTGAGACCTGGGCCCGCCTCCATCTCTAGCCCCACACTCACCTCTCCTCTCCAGCTCACTGTCCCTGAGCACATCAGGCCACAGCAGCTCAGAATTTACAGTCCCTAACATCCACACGGCACATCCCTCCTCTGCTCAACACCCGCTCCCACTCTGACCCACCTTAAAAGATGGAACCTCTACCTTATAAGCCATATCCCACGTCACCCTACCCACTCCCGACCCTTCTTCCTGGCTTTTCTTGCTTCCAAAACCCTTCAATACAATATCATCACGTGGTTACGTCATTGTCTGTGTCTTCCCAACAGACGCTGAGCGCATCAGGGCTGCGATTTTTGTTGTTTTATTTGCACACCCCTAGTACCTAGAGCTGGGCCTCAGCAGATATAGGTGTGCACTGGTTGCCGTTTCTACATCTGCTGTCAAATTTTTAAATATATTTTAGAAGCAAAACAACAAATAAAAGTAAGTGTCTGCCCACTCTCCTGCCATACACCCACCCAGGACCAACCAGACAGATCTCCACGTGTACACACACGCATGCACACGCAGACACCTGTACACAACACTCTCATGTACACACACATGCACAAACGTGTGCACACACACACCCTTCCCTCTGGGCCCTGTGCTGAGCTCGTAAGAAGGTGCTCCACGAACTTCCATGAAGGCACGGCCCTTACCCAACCCCCAGGGCTGAAAGGACCCTGAGAGACCATCAGTCCAATTATGCTGCCCTTCCACTCATCTGACAGAGGGGGACACTGAGGCCCAGAGAGGCGGTGAGGAGGTGGCAGAACGCTGAAGAAAACCCGCGTGTTCTAACATACAGCTCAACACACTCCAGCTCAGGACCACCTCTGAAGCCACAAGGGGCCAGTGCCCTGACCCCTCTGGCCACGCAGCTACAGCCCCAGGAGCGGCCTCAGGTACTGGACTCACCATTCCTGAGAGGTAGTCCGGGTTGAACTGCCCGGCATAGTTGGCCACGTTATCCAGCCCGATGGGGGGCATGCTGGGTGGGGGGTAGCCAGCTCCGCCCCAGGCACCACCACCTGAAAACAACACCAAAAGTCTACAGTGATGCGCAGGCTCGGGGGTGAAGGGTCCTGCGGGTTTGGCTTTTTGCTCTAAGTCTATAAATGGCAGAGACAAGAAGGAGGACAAGATGGAGGAGATAGGGTTGCATCGTGGGACACTAACAGACACTAACCGGTATCCACAAGGGGACAGTAAAGCCAGCGGTGTGTCTTAGGGCAAGGTTCTCAACCACTCTGGGCCCATCTCCTCTGCCGAAAAATGGGCACAATGCCCAGTGTGTGTGTCCAGCTGCTGCAATGGGGAATAAGCTAATGCCTGGGCAGTGGCTACATGTGGCCATTGGACCCGGTGGAGGCTGCTGCCTGGCAGGTGCACTCCTGCCCACAGCGGCCTCGCGTCCGGCTCTTCAGTTCCAGGGCTGTGGGATACCCAGGGACCATCCTGCCCTAAGACACCTGCCTACTCGCCCTCCTGCTGCTCGGGCTGAGCAGCCATGCTGATAGAGGTGGGGATGGCAGGATTTCTGCGGAGGAGATCTGGGCCAGTGTGGTTAAGCTGGGGGTGAGCAGCTGCTTCAGCAGAAGTGGCCCGGCTCAACCCTGAGGTGAAAGTGACAAGTGACTGAGTCTCCTCCCCCTTGGGCTTGGTCTTCACCTGTTGAATGGGAGGGAGGAGGGAGGAAGGGCACAAATGGCCTACAGGTTCCACTGATGCTTAGACCTCAACTCCAAAAGTGTGTGATGCGGGCTGTGTCCCCTGGGGCAAGGGGCAATACAGCTCGGACTCCCTCTGAGGGAATGTCCCTGAAATGGCCCTTGCCTCCCCTTCATTCCAGAAGCTCCCACATCTCCTTTTCTAGTGTGGGACCAAATTTCACTTCAGGAAAATGAGGGCCCAGGGCCAGGACAGAAGAGCCCTAAGCGTAAGCTTTGCTTCTGGGGCAGGGTTCAGATCACCCACTGGGTGGGACAGCCTCACCCTATAACACATGGCTTCAGGCAGCTGCAGGGAATGACACGTGATCCCCACCATCTGCCTCCAGGAGACAGCCTCTACTTCCTCCCTGGGGGAGGGCAAAACCATGCTCCCCCAGCCAGGGTGGACGCTCTGGAGGGCACCCAGCCAGAGCCTTTGCCTGCCAGGCTTATGAGCACCTGGGTATATCGTGAGTATGTCATTAGTAGCCCAGAGAAGGAGAGATCTTTGAAGTCACTTTGCAAAGGAGAAAATGGAGTCTCAGAAAAATTAAGGCATTTGTCTTTATCAGCTAATAAGGTTGGAGACAGTCCTGGTCTGGCCCAGGGTCTTCCAGAACCAGTTTCAAACCCAGGCTTCCCCAAGCCTCAGCATGGGTCCTCTCCAGGCCCTGCCTGCCCTGGGGAGGTCCCCTCTGTTGTCCTCGCCTCCTGCAGGTTGTGCTCAGGGGAGGACAGGGAGTGAGGAAACTCCCATTCCTCCTTCCCCACTCCAGGCCCACCCCGCCCCACCCCTCTTACCTGGTGCAACTGGGGGGTAGCCACCAGGAGGTGGGGGATAGCCTGGGTAGCTCATGGGTAGATCTGAAAGAGAAGAGAAAGCACACTCAGGTGTGTCCTGGGCGTCCTCACCAAGCAGGCTTGCTGGTCAGCTACGAGACGACAGCAGCCATGGCCACAGCTGCAGGAGTTGCATCAGGCTGGTGGCACAACCCAGCTTACTCGCTCCCTGTGGGGCCTCAGAGCTGGGCCTCAAGCTCGGACTGTGGGCCAGGCCCTGAGCCTGGGCCACAGGAAGACTCACCATCTGGAATCTTCTCAAATCCTGGACAGCCCTCTCACCCACATTTCCCTCCAGCTTCAGGGGACAAGGGTGCAGCGCGTGTCTGGACCTGCCCTCTGGCCTCTGACCTCAAGTGACAGAGAAGACACCACCTCCTTTTCAGGGCTCCAAGTCCACGTGTCTTCCTCTTCCTGTGCCTTTATCGCCATCCCTCCAGCAACAGGGGAAGTCAGAGGACCCTGTCTCCCTGTGGCCAGCCTACAAACCCCCAGCTGTCCACTGCCACTACCATCTTAGGTCTGACTTATACACCTTCCAGTTTCCAACCACTAGTTCATCAGGCAAGGGACCTGGCCAGTACAGAACAGTCCTTCCTAGAAACAGAAGGGCCCTACACAGGGATTTTACCTGTTGTGGGGCCCAAAATCAGGGCAGAGGACAACGCCCTTCTGTTCATGATGAAGAGGCCACTGCAGGTCACTTCGAGTAAGTGACTTACTTGCGGATCAGACAGTAAGGGGAGGAGAGAGTCTGGAACCCACGACAGCTGCAGGACACCTGTTCCCATAGTCCCTTCATACACAGACCCTTGGCAATGCCCATTGCCTAGGAGGGACACAGATCAGCCGCCACACCAGTCACTCAAAAGACTCAGTTCCCCTTCATCCACCCTGAAGAACCAGACATGTTGTTTTTAAGGAAGCTGAAGGGCTCTCAAGGTGCCACAGGTCCCCAGAAGGCAATCCGGGTTCTCAGCCATTGGGTGTGGTCACTTGATTTGCTCAGTGGGTCCAGAAGTGACCAGAGGCAAAGCAATGGGAAGTCAGATGATGCCTTAGAGGTCTTGGAGAGAGCTGGAACTGCTACCTGAACCTTCGACAGACCACCCTTCCCTTTGCAGTTTACCATCTGGCCCAGATGACCCTTCCCCATGCAGTTTACCATCTCTGAACTTCTGGCCCATGCACTGCCTGAGGCATGGTATGAGTCATCACCCAGCAGCCAGGTGACCTATCAGCAGGAAGCCCCACTTGTCCTGCCCTCAAGCTGCTCCTTCAACACAGATTCTGCTGGGACCCTCAGGCCTCCCAGGGAGGAGGGAGCCTGGGTGGGGACAGGTGACCCAGGAACCTTCTGACTGTAAGGAGCTGCCTGCAGCAGGATGAGTTGCAATGGTCACTTGGCATCTGCCCTTCCAGAGACAGCACTGGACAGGACTTCAGGGCACCAAAGCACCACTGTATTCTTCTACTTCTCTTCCTTACACCAAATAAATGTTCACTAGGCTAGAGATTTAAATGTAAGCAGCAACCCCAAATCCCAAAGTCACAAAATAGAGCTTCTGCATTATCAAAAACAACCTAAAGACATAACAAATGATTAACGTATGGGGAAAGTTACACAGTTAAAAAAAGCCAGCTACTCAGGAGGCTGTGGTTTGAGTTCAAGGCCAGCATGGAAAACACAGGAGACCCCCATCTTAAAACAAAAAAGAAGAGACCAATAACCATTAGAAAAACTGAAATGATGTGGATGAAACGCGTTTGCCTTCAAAAGGTGCTAAGAGAAGCACCAGTTAAAAATGCAGAGATACCAAAATTAAAAATGGCATCTGCTTTAACCCAGCAACTCCACTAGACATTTATCTCCCAGAAGCACTTGGCCCTGTAGGAAATGATGTAGGGCCATGGATTTACTGTGGTATTACCTGTAACAACAGAAAACCCCTCACCACCCAACATCTGGTCAAACATAAAACACAACAGAGTCCTACAACACACCCTTCAGAATTAGCCAGCTCTCTCTATGGGGATCATTTCATGTCCCCACTATTCACCAAGGTACAGGGCTACATGTATACAAACTGGTAATAAAGAAACCAGAAACACACAAACTAAGTGGTGCCCGTAAGTACACGAGCCCAGACCACCTCTGGAGTGATGAACAAGACTCTGGGAACCCTGGTTGCCTCTGGAAGGGAAAGCGGGGACTGGAAGTGAGGCTTGCTGTTCCCACACGCGCCCTCTGCATTTCTGCCACACATGTACTACCTACCAAAACACAGCTTTACAAAGGGCTTAATGCAGGCAGGCACTTCTGACACACATCAGGCCACTCCTTCCTGCCACACAGATTCATGGCTGTTCTTCCAAGATTAAAATAATTCACATAGGGACACTCAAACCTGGCATCAGGACGCCAGGCCTGTCAGCCACACAAAGGGGATGGCATTCTCCCTTCTGGGAGGTCAGCTGTGGAGCCTCCTGGCAAAGTCAAACCTGCCCTCTAGGAAGGGCTCTGCCTTGCAGGCCCACAGGGTGGGCCTAAGGCACCTGCAGAGCCTTAGCCCTGCAGTCCCTCATCGGGGTCCTCTCCTCTCCCCAGGACACACCTCCCACCTTCCCCTCTCCTGAAAGAAGGATCTCCTTATTCCCAGTATTTTTTACCCAGAATAGTTTCAAGCCTGCTGCTCACTCACTTATCTGTCTCTGAGCTTTTCCCGGTGCAGTCTGCAGAGGCAGGGCAGGACATCCCGCTGCCTCCCCGTGGACAGAGCTGCCCACCTCTCTGGATGGCCGCGCGTGGGTTTTTCTGGGTGGTGGAGCCCGTACGTGGATTCCTGTTAAATTTCCCTTGTAGATCCTGCCGTGGCTCCAGCCCACTGAGAAACCCTGCATCCTGACCCACATCACACCTCAGCTCTTGCTCCCTTCACTTCCAGCTGCAGATCTGATGGGAGTGGCACCTGTGCTCTTCTTCCCAGGAACAGAGGCCAGCCACTACCTGACCCATCATGCTGACAACTCCCCACCATGGTTTCAGACACGGGGACCCAGTGCCCACCTAAAAGTGTCACAACCCAGCCCACATCCCCACCATGTTCAGATGAGGGCTGTAGCAGCTTATCTCTCTGACAGCTGCAGGAGAAGCAGGGGAAACATAAAGTGGCCGGATGGCCTGGGGTGGCCTTTAGGCCTCACCTTGGACCTCACCTTCTCCTCCTCCTACCCATCTGGCCCCAGTCTCTGTTACAGAAGACAGCCACGGAAAACAGCACTGTGAGCTCCAAGCCGCAGACCTGCCTGCTCTTCCACATTCATAAGGATCACCCTGCCTCCTGGACCTAGGCCTCTCTCCTGTCCTTGAGCAAAGAAAAAAGGTGCCTGAGGACTGGGGTGTGGCTCAGTGGTAGTGTGCTTGCCTAGCATGAGTGAGCCCTGGAGTTCAATTCCCCAGTGTAAGGAAAAGAAAGAGGAGGAGGAGGAAGAAGAGGAGGAGGAGGAGTAGGGAAGAAAGGAAGGGGAGGAAGGTGCATGAACCTGGGGATATGCTTCACATTACTGAGTGAGTCTGCCAGCTAGGGCATGTCCCCCCTTCTATATGCCCACATATGATCACAGCACCCAGACATGGAGCCTCACTGGAGAGGTTCTCCCACATACTAGGCAGCTGGCCTCTTGAGGCTGACCTCCAGCTTCAATTCTTTTTGTTTTTGGTCCTGGAAATTACTACTGAGCGACAGGCCCAGTCCTCTTTATTTATTTTGAGAGAGTCTAGCTAAATTGCTGAGGCTGGCCTTGAACTTGTACTTCTCCTGCCTCAACCTCCTGAGTTGCTGAGATTACAGGTGTGGGCCAACATGCCTGGCAGAACTGCTCCAATTCTTAGAACCTGCCTCTGGGGAATCTCCAGCCTCTGGTCCAGACTCTCTGGAGGACCTTGCAGCACAAACACTCCCTTCCTTCCTGTAACTGTGCACTGATTTTATTAAGCTGTGGCCACTGTAGGTAAGAGTTTGCCTCAATAAAACAGTCACCGGTGGGGCCTGTTACCCCCCGACTGCTGGGTCCCACTGCCATAATCCAGCATCGGCAAGTCTGGGGCAGGGCCCAAGAAGCTGCATGTGTGACATATTTCCATGTGATGCTGCTGGGCCATGGGCCACACTTGGAGTGACACTGCTTCCCCATGTGTGAGCATCACCAGGAGAACTCAGGAAACACTGATGCCTCAGCGCCAGGCATCTGGGGCCCTTGAACCTGAGGTGGGCCCAAGAATATGAAATGTAAACATGCATACACCAACCCGAGGCCCCAGGATTCTGATTAATTGGTTCTGTGGACCACATGCTGGAAAATGCTCCTTCCTTCAAGGTACCTGGCCTTTCTGTCCTGTACCATCTGCTTTCCCTTCCAGCAGCAGACTGAGAAGACGCATCCCAGCAGAACCAAACTCCAGGGCACTCGTGAATGTCGAAGGAAAGAGCTGGGGGCTTCGCAGGGACTAGCAAAGGACCTGTTCTCTGCAGCTGTGAATAGGTGCTCAAGTACAACAGTAAATTTCAAGGGCCCCACACAGACACTCGCCAGTCCTCACTCACAGGAAGCCAGAAATTCATGTTGGTTGGGCGGGAGGCTGAACCACCCAGAGGGAGTTTGCTTCCCACTCCTGGCCGTCCCCCACCCAATGGGGAGATGGACGCCAGGCCTCCAGCCAGCAGCAGGGCTGGCCTGTGCACATCATGTGGTGGCAGTACCTTGCCTGGCATGAGTATAGAGATGGCCTGCCTGGAGGAGGAGCAAAGGCTCACACAGGACAGAGCCTGCACTGGGTTAATGCTGAGAAGCCCGGACAGACGGGAACAGATACCTTCCTGGGATGACCCTCCACTGACCTTCCTGGGCCTGTGGGAATATTCATTTATCCATTTGTTTTTTAAATATTAAATCTTTAACCTGCTTTCACACAAAACTTAAATATGGATAGTTCAAACCATAATGTTCTGATAATCCTCAATGTTCTGTTCTGTAAAAGAAAAGGAACAGCACACACCCCCTAATCCCAGCTACTCAGGAGGCTTAGGCAGGCGGATCTCTGGAACGCAGGGGTATGAGGCCAGCCTGGACAGAGAGACCCTGTCTCAAAAAAGAAAAGAAAAAGAAGCCATAGAACAACAGAAAATATTTGCAAAAGACATCTCTGACAGATTGTTAGCCAAAATATACAAAGAACTATTAAAACTCAACAAGAAAAGCAACCACATAATTTTTTAAAAAGTGGGCAAAAGACCTGGACAGACACGTCACCAATGAAAGATCTACACATGACAAAGAAGGATATGAAAAGACAACATGCCATTAAGGAATTGCCAATTAAAACAATGCAATACCACCACAGGCCTGTTACATGGCCACGGTCCAAAACACTGACAGCACCACGTGTTGGAGAGGATATGGAGTTAACAGGAACGCTTGTTCATTGCTGGGAGGAATACAATATGGTACATCCACTTTGGAAGAGATTTTGGAAGAGACAAAACCAAGCATAATTTTACAAACAATTCAGCTACCATGATGCTCTTGATATTTATCCAAATGAGCTGAAGACTTAGCCACACACAAAAACCTGCACACAGATGCTTTTGTTAGCTTTCCACACTGTGACAAAATACCTGAGATAAACAACTTATAAGAAGGAAAGGTTTGTTTTGGCTCATGATGTCAGAGGATCCAGTCCATGGTTGGTTGGCCCATTGCTTTCCAGTCCATGTGAGGCAGGACATGATGGTGGGGAGCACAGGATGGAGCCAAGCTGCTCACCCATGGTGACTGGGAGGCAGAAAGTGAGAGAGGAGGGTCCAGATTCCAATGCCTCCTTCACAGGAACATCTCTGATGACCTAACTTCCTCAAAGCAGGCCTCATCTCTTAAAGCAGTGCCACAGGTTGGGGACAAAGGGGCCTTTGGGGATAATTTCAGACCCAACTTAGCAAAGTTTATGGTATTTTAGTCAAAACTGGTAGACTCAGAAGGAACCAAGATGTCCCTCAGTAGGTGAATGGATAAGCCCATACTGGTGCCACTAGGCAGTGCAGTGGTGCTCTACATTAAAAAGAAATGAGCTATCGAGCCATAAAACACGTGGACAAAGGCACACCAAATGCATATTATTAAGTGAAAGAAGCCATTCTGGAAAAGCTACGTATCCTATGATTCAAAATATAAGAGATTCCAGAAAAGGCAAGACCAAGGTATAAAATGATGAGAGGCTGGCAGGCGCCAGTGGAGGGAGTAGCGCAGAGGCCTTGAGTGACCCTGCATGGCGAATACGCCGTTATACACCAGTCAGGACCCCCGAGCACACACCACCACAGCAAACCCTAATGTGCCTGAGGGCTGTGGTAATGGCATGCTCCTACTAATCCTGGACTATAATCAATGTGCCACTGCGGGGTGAGAGTGGGAAAGTTGTGCATGCATGGGGGCAGATAGCACGTGAGAACTGTGCAGTTTCTGCTCACTTCTGCTGTGAAATCTAAAACTGCCCTAAAAAACACATTGTTTTTTTAAAAAATTAAAAATAATAAATAAAAGGAATACATGCATACTGTATGGAAGTTCAGAATGCTGAGCACGTCTATCTCCTCTCCCAATCACACACACACAAATGCACAGTCCAAGACACACATACATGCCAGGAGCAGTGGCGCACACCTGTAATCCCAGCAACTCTGGAGGCCGAGGCAGGAGGATTGCAAGTTTAAGGCCAGCCTCAGCAACTGAGCAAGGCCCTAAGACCTTGTCTCAAAATAAAAAATAAAAAGGGCTGGGGGGCTGTGGCTGTGGCTCAGTGGTGGAGCGCCTGCCTCGCACGTGTGAGGCACTGGATTCGATCCTCAGCACCACATAGAAATAGATGAATAAAGATATTGTGTCCATCTGCAACTAAAAACATACTTAAAAAAGGGGGGGAGGGCTGGGGATGTGGCTCTGTGGTAAAGCTCCACTGGGTCAAAAGACACACACACATGTATATTTATATAAAAATGTACATGCATAAATAATTCACGTGTGTTCCTATGTGCGTATGATCTGGAAACAGGAAAGATGTGTTTGCACATCTGCAAACTCTCTTCACTCCAGAACAAAGTAAGGCTCTGGTCCATGTGATACTGTCACATACAACCAGACACACATTTCCAGCAGCTTGTGGCACTGAACCTGTGGGGTTGAAGTGGGCACCTCCTTTCTCCACAGAAAATCCCTCTTCACCATGGCTGATTTTAGGACTGTCAGCAAGAGTCTCTGTGAAAGAGTCCAATGTAGATAAACTTCCTATTTTCGTGTCACCCTGTTTACTTGGCCACTGGCCAAGAAGATACCAGCACTCCAGGTGCTGGACACCCCCTTACTAGTTTTTCACAAACATATCCAGTATAGTACTTTGAAGAAATGTACAAACAAGGCCCCTGGCCTTGAGCTGGGCTTCACAGAGATGTCTATATTTTTAAGATAAGTTACAACTGGGCTCCATGGTAACAACTGGCAGGGGAAGGAAAGAAAGGGGAGAAGAAGCTCTCCCCTTCTCAGGTGTTATCCTTGAAGAGTTAACTTGCCCAGAACAGTGAAAGAAAAAACTGCTTTTATGTGAACTTCTGCAGACTGTGAACTTCTGCAGACTGTGAACTTCTGAGCCCCTCCCCTTACACACTGGGTATAAAACTCTGAAACTCTCTGAACTCGGGGTTCAGGGGATTGATTGATTACAGCAAAGGCTGTACCCTTTGAACCTGGCTACAGCCAAATAAAACTGTTTCCTGCTGTCTTCAGTGCCTTGCCTCGTCTGTCCCTACAACAGGGTCTGCCGAACTCCAGTTTGGGTCAGAGCTGAGCTGAACTGTAGAACAGGTGGCTGGGGATGGAGAAAAGGTCACGTACAAAAAGCCCAGAACCTGGTCATGGAGAAGAGAGCGGTGCGAGCCCAGAGGGAAACAGTCTGCTTTTATTTCTCTTCAGGCCACATTTCCACCTGGTGGCCTTCTGGTGGGGTTTGAGGAGATGGAGATTTGGCCTTGAGCCGTCTGAGAAGTTCCTGGCCTCCATGTGCCAGGAGTAGTCGGTGCTTACTGGCCCCCAGTGGGTGGGCAGGGGAGTGGAGGCAGCAACCCAGAGCCTGGGCAGGTGGGGCTAGAGCCTAAGAAGCAAGACAGAAACCCAAGGCTAGGAGAAATGTCTATTGAGCCCAGCCCAAGAATCCCAGCAGCAAGGACCTCACCCAGTGACCGGGAGCCAAGTCCCTCTCACTTGTCCTAGGGGTGGTGAGGGGGGGTCGCCTCTTGTGGCTCTTCCATCTTCTTGGATCTTAGGACTTCTGAAGAGCTTCTACCCTGAAGCCTCACAAAATGATTTCCACCCTGGAGGCGATCTTGGAGACTATGTGGGTCCCACCTCCCTGGGTGCAGCTTGCTAAAATCACAGGCACTCTGCAGGCAGTCTGTGGCACAACGTGGCCTGCTGGCGGCAGAACCTGCCTCCTCCCTGCAGTGCTGCTCCTTCCTGCCCCATCCCAAGCTGGCCGGCCTGTTCAGTGGCTGCAGCTGCTCCTGCCATGAGCAGTCTGAAGACCCCTCCTCCACAGGCAAGAGATAGCACGGATATGTTTAGAAAGGGCTCTGCAAGGCCATTCCTCCTGCTGGGGGTCCAGAAGCCCCAGGGCCTCAGCTCACCCCACCCCACACTGTCAACACCTACACCCATGGCCCTGGCTCCAGGCAGGAGGGGGCCAGACTCCGCCCACACCTGCCACACACTCAAGTAACTGCACCTCACCCTCTGAGCAAGAGCACTCCCAGGAGTGAACTGGAGTAGGGAAAACAGAGATGAACAATGACTGGCATCCTTTACAGCTTTGTCTTGTGGAGAATATGCATACAGCAGAACAGTGCAGTAGACGCTCACCACTGGGCTTCCGTGAAGCACCATCCCGAGGCCAATCCTGACTCATCTGGACCCTGCCTGCTCCCCTGTATTATTTAGAAGAAAAGCCCAGACACTGTATATTACTTCACCTGTAATTTTTCACCTCTCTAAATGCCATGAACTTGAAGTAGACACATACATGCACGCATCAGCGGAACTCTCAGGTAATAACCAGGCTTCTGTGCCAGCAATGATCAGGCACCAACTCATCCTAGAAGTGGAGCTTGGAATGCTTGAGGACACCTGTCAATATAAGGAACCCAAAAAAACAGCCTCCCCAGGACTTTCCCAGTCCCTGGACTAGAGAGCTCTTACCTGGTGGCAATGCTGCCAACCATAGGTTGGCACCGGTAGACACACAGCAGCAGTCTCGTTCACCCCCATCATCCTGCATCTGGCTTAACGTGTACCCCATAAGTGCAGCATGGGTGGAAGGCTGAATTAGGTCTGGGGCCCGGCATGTGCTCTGCTGATTGGTGGCTGAGTGAGCCTGGCCCCGCCACCAATACCCCTCCACCTAGACTCTCCTTTATAACCTTTTCCCTCACTTGCTCCTAAGACCATGTGAGCATCAAATAAGAGGCATGTGGCCCGCACAGGCAGGGCAAGGAACAGCACAACAATTAATCCAAGGCTCTTGGCAAAAACGATAAACTGACTCCAATTCTGCATCCCGGTGCTCTGTAGGGCTCTGTAGGATCACCGCTGACTGATGGCAGCCACACAGCTACAGGGACCTAGAGCCACCTGATCCTGATCTTCCCTCCAGGCATCGAGTCTGTCTGTTTTCACTGTAAACCTGCTCACCTCTGAGCGTCCACCGTCTTTCTCAGGTCCAACCAGGGCCACCATCCCCAGCCAGGGATGCCAAGGGCAGAAGCAGACAGCGTGACCCGCAGCTCAGCGCTGCCCCAACTGTGTTCTCACCAACATAGCATCCTGCGAACTGTGAAGTCAGCCAGATCGCAGCTTCAGGAGACAGATTCACTGTCCAAACACTTCAGGAAATGCTGCCTAACACACAGTTACGGGCTGCCACTAAGACCTCCCCCTCCAGGAAACCGCCAACTCCCAAGAGCACTGAGTAAAAGCTCCGAGAAGTCCCGTGACAAAGAAGCCTGCCTGTCTCCACCCTCCAACTTCCCAAACACAGCAGGCCATAGTCACAGCCACCGGTTACCTACACTAACCACGAGCCAGGCACGGCAGCAAGAGCTTTATGTGGAATTTAACATCACGACAACCCTAGACAGGAGCTCCCACCAGCTTCCTCCTTGCACAGAGGAGACAGAGGCCCCAGGAGCAAGTGGCTGCGGCAGAATTCACACCCAGGCAGGCTAGCACCAAAGCCCAGCACTCACCAACATGCCATCTCCCTCTCAAGAGCCCAGTGACCCCAGGGACAGTGTCTCCTGGATTGAGCTTTGGAAATACGGGTGTGACGGAACAGCATGGGAACAGGAATCAGCACAAGCAAGCTGGTTTCTATGTCCAGCTGTCACAGGGTGACCCTGGACTTCCTCGAAGGCAGTGAAGGATGGTAGGAAGAACACGGCCTCTGAAATCAGACTACACAGGTTCAAACCCCAGCTCCGCTCCCTGCTAGCTCTCTGATCTTGGGCAGGTTAACTTTTCTGGGCCTCAGTTTCCCAGATCTGAAGAATGGAAATAGTAATGTCAAATTCATTCTCATTATTTCATCTAACCTTTCCTTGATGGAGGAGGATCTGAGGAAGCCCTGTGGATCTCTCGGGAACAGGATTAATCACCTATAATAGAAAGCCCAGAGAGACCACACAGGAGGAGAGGGAGACGGTGTGTCTGTGAACCTGAAAGCAGACCCTCACCAGACACCAAATCCGCTGGCACCTTGACCTTCAGACTTCCAGCTCTCCAACCGGGAGCAGCAGATTTCTGTTGTCCAAACCACCTGGCCCATGGTGTTTTGCTACAGCAGGGCATGCTGGTAAGATGACCTAAGGACACACCCACCCACAAAGGGAGATTGTGCCGCCCGTCCAGGGCAGAGAGGTCTGTTTCTATGTCATCACCTCTGCACAAGCAGAGCCCAAACAGCTGGAGAAGCTCTGTAAACGGGACCACCAAGCAGGGGTGACAGCTGACGGTGATGTGCACAGGTCCCCACATGTCGGGCCCGGTGTCTACCACAGCTCTCCACGCTGCCAAGCCCACCCTGGCTTCTCCAGGTCGCCTGACCACAGGGACGCTCCACACTCCTAACCCACCCCTTCCAGAGGCTCAGAGAGAAGGGACCGAGGGGAACCCCTCCCTAGACCCTGCCCTCACCTGGGTGGAGACAGGGTGGCAGAGTCTCATTCCAGGCCACGCAACCTGAGCGTCACCAAAATGGCTCCTGACACCCGACCACAGATGCTTGCCAGTCTTTCTACAACCCCCACTTACTCCTCCCACACCCTCAGCCAGTTCCCCCACTTCACACAGCCCATGATCCCCCATCAAGAGCCGCAAAAGTCACAGGACTGTCACGAGAGACTTCTCTATTCTGCTAAATGAAATTTCCCCACAGCCCACACAACTCTGTTATCATCTAACACTGCTACTGGGCCGTGACAGTGACATACAGGGTCTGGAGTCCAAACACAGTGACTCCAATTCTAGCTCAATCCCTCACTGGCTGTGTGATCTTGGGCACACTGCTGGACCTCTCTGAGCCTTTCTCCTCACCTGCAAAATAGGGGAAAACACATCCATCTTACTCTGGCTGTGGGGATTCAGGTACTAATTAATTTCATATATAAAGCTACTCCCCATGATAGCTGATTAGCATTTGGTAGGCACTATATGTTAATAATCTTAACTCATTCCTTAAAAAGCATTAGCTTGGGAACCAAGGTCTAGGTTCTAACTGTGCCCCTAGCTGTATGACCCTCCCTGGGCAACTTAACCTCTCTGAAACTCCATGCTTTCTGCCTAGAAATGACTTAGTCCACTTACCTTGGATTACTATGATGATTAAATGTAGTAATAAGAATGAACTTTGTAAAGTACTGGAATAGCTATCTTCCCTGTGACCAGCTTGCCAAGTGCCATTCTCTCCCAAGTGGCCAAAGAGGACAGGCTGTGACATTTGGAGAGGAAAAAAAGGATCAGAGATCCCAAGTGTCTGCCCTCCAGTTGACCAATCCATGCAGTGAGGGCCATACCGAACCAACTGCTAAGGTCACAGGGCCTCAGGACCACGTTGGTCAGGAAGGGTAGAGGGGAGGGCTTCCCAAAGCCTGAGATGAAGCCACCATCGGGTTCCACATTTGGAAAAAACACAGATGGTCCACACCCTGGTCCCCAGAACCCAAGAACATGTGACCCTACTACTGGCAAAAGGGACCATCCAGATGGGATGAAGGCCACCAGCCATGTGCGGGAAGGATCCTAGACTACCCAGGTGAACCAGCCAGTTCCAGGAGTCCTTCAGGTGGGGTGCATCAAACAGGCATGAGGAGGCTCCTGGGAGGAAGAGGCCCTGGCCAAGGGGGCGCCCCTGAGGAGGAAGGGGCCCTGACCAAGGGGGTACCCCTGAGGAGGAAGGGGCCCTGGCCAAGGTGGCGCCCCTGGGGAGGAAGGGGCCCCGGCAAAGGAATGCAGACACCACTGAGGCAGAGAAGGAGAGGACACAGAGCCCTGGAGCCTCAGCCCTGACCGACGGCAGCATTGTCACCAGACTATGGGAAGAACTGTAAGATGAGAAAGTCACAGGGTTAAATGGTCAGCTGGCGTGGGAAACCCTGGGGGCTCCTCAAGCAGCTGACTGCACCACTACAGATGCCCTGTAATCCCACTGTCATTCCCAAAGGCAACGGGAGCCTCAAATGGATACCTGAGCACCCACAGTCATAGCAGCATTATTCACAGTAACCAAGGTGGCAGCAACGTGAATGTCCCTGGATGGAACAAAATGTTCCAGAGACCCACGATGTGGAATACTACTCAGCCCTCGAAAGAGAGGAAGTTCTGACACCTGCTAGCACCTAGATGAACCTTAAGCACATCATGCCAAGTGAAATAAGCAGTCACAGAGGCGAATTATCACAGGGTTCCCTTTATACGAGGCATCTAGAGTGGTGGAAGTCATAGACAGGAAGGCGCATCTTGAGGCCAGAGGCCAGAGAGAGGAGTGAGCATAGTCAGTTTGGGAAGAAGAAAAAGTCCTGGAGGCGGATGACTGTGACAGCCGTATGACCCTGTGAATGTATTTAATGCCACTGAACCTCACACCTAAAAATGGTTTAGAGTGTCAATTTGAGGTTGTGTATAATTTTTCATAAAAAGTCACATGGCTGTAAGCCACAAGTTTGTAATAATCGGTTACCGTAGGAAAAGAAAACTCATTTATTCAGTGACCATTCCTCGTCTCTGTCCCCCAGAGCCTTCCATGGGGTTCTTGAAGCGGCCTCTGCCCTGTGTGAGAGACGGCCATAAACCAGCCTGCCTCGCTCAGCGGCCTTCCGTGATGAGGAAGCATTAAACCACCAGACCACAAAACAGCACTCCCCAATGAAGAGGGACCAGGTGCTCGCTCTCCCATGCATCTGGGGAAAGGCTCAACAAAGGTTTGCTCACTTGTATTATAGGTCAAACCGGTCGCCATGGTTGCCATGGTCACCCTGGTCACCATGAGTCACCATGGAGAGATGGCCCTAGGATAGTTTCCGTGTGGCTAAGCAAGACACACCCGGGCAGCAATGCAAATGCTCTGAAGGAGGGCGAGGGTGACATGCCCGATGGGCCAATCATGCCCAGGAGAGGTGGGCAAGTCCAGTCCCACCCACCCACCTCCTCCTGATTCAGCAGGGAAACTGGCGGCCAGGGAGGGGGACTGGCAGGCCAAGGTGATACAGCAAGATCCTAGGGGGGCTGCCCCAGAGCCTCCTGCCTCCCATGTCAAGAGCTCGGCATCCCAAAGGCAGGGCACGGCACAGCAAAGGGTGTCCAGGGGATGGAAGCCCCTTGCTCCAGGATGCTTCTTTTGGATCCTTCTGCAGAGGGGCTCTGCAGCCAGGGAGCTCTGGCCTGGCCCGCTGCCTGAGGCAATGTTGGGACAGAAGTTCAGGGCTGAGCAGATGAGTTCTGCAGTACCAGGAATGACAGCCTTCAGGAGAAACCAGAGGACGGGGAGGTGTCGTAAAATCCCGCCTCTTCCTGCCACCCCAACTATGGACCCTGAGCCTCTCACCAGCCTCCCCACTCCCTCTCCGTATTAACATACCAAGGATGCCAGAACATCGGGGAAGGTCTCCAGCAAGAAAGGGCTAGGCGAACACACAGGAAAAGGACCAGGGAACAGAAACGGTGACAGGCAGGAGAGGAAAACTACAATCAATATCCTCAGAGGCCTGAGGAAACACGGCCTCTACAAAACAAAAAGACGCTCAAACGTGGAACAATTAGCCAGCAGTAAAGTGCCTTCAGAAACTGAAGACAGAGCACTGAAATAAAATAGGCAACCGAAAGATTAAAGACCAAGTCAGGGAAAATTCAGAAAAACACCAGAAATACAAACAAAAAATCATACAGATCAAAAAAAGAATTAGAAAATGGCCAGGTGTGGTGGTACATGCCCGTAATCCCAGCTACTCAGGTGACTGAGGCAGGAGGATTGCAAAGATAGAGGCCAACCTGGGCAACTAACTGAAACCCTGCCTGAAAATAAACCTTTAAAAAGGGCCGTGATGCAGCTCAGTGGCACAGGGCTTGCTAGCACGCGTGAGGCCCTGCATTCAATCACCCAGCACTGGAAAAAAAAAAAAAATGATCAAAAATGAAAGGATGGAGTGAAAACAGAGGCGGGAAAATTATCAGTTAAAATACCAGTATGTTGATAAACACTGAAATAAACTTCCATATTGATTATTATATTTATTGCTACATTATAAAACGTTTTATAATTAAATACTGTGAAACCTAGTGGCAGTCCAATGGCTGGAGAAAGACCATCAGCAAAGCTTATCACTGTGAAATTTGAGAGAGGCAAAGAAAAGGCACTGAAATTTCTCAGGAAAAAAAATGGAAGGAGACCCTCAGGGTTATACAGTGGAGGGGGTAGAGAGAGAGGAGGGGAGGGGAGGGGAGAGGTGGGGAGGGGGGATGGTGGAGGATGGGAAAGGCAGCGGAGCACAACAGACACTAGTATGGCAATATGTAAATCAATGGATGTGTAACTGATGTGATTCTGCAATCTGTGTATGGGGTGAAGGTGGGAGTTCATAACCCACTTGAATCAACGTGTGGAATATGATATGTCAAGAAATTTGTAATGTTTTGAACAACCAACAATAAAAAATTAAAAAAAAAAAAAAAGGAACAAAGGTCTTTTGGGGGGAAGCAGAATGACACTAAACCTCTTAACAGCCACATTGGAAAGTAGAAGACAATGGAACAATGCCTTCACCATCCTGAATGAAGAGCTACTTTCAGCTTCTAATTCTATACCTGGCTAAATTATAGGCTGACGGAGAAAATGGAATAGACTTTTCCACAAGACTCAAAAACAAACCAAAATCCCCGACCTTTCATGCACTCTTTAGGAACTTCTAAAGCACTCCAGCAAAAGGAAAAGTTTTTTAAAAAGGAGAAAGAAATGAAATATATGGACCCCAGAAACATGGGGAATCTAGCATAGAAAACCAGCAGAAATTGTAAAAGGAAGTTCTCGAATGAGAGCTCATCAATAGACCTGGGGACAACTTGTCTAATATGGAGCAATAGATACGCAGAACACTGAGTCAAAAAAAAAAAAAAAAAAACGAGGAAAACTATTCACTTCAGGAATAAGGAAAAACGAGGGTTTGAACTCCTGAATGTCTAACCACAGTGGATTAGTTGGCACAACACTGACCAATATAATTTATGGTCAATAATATGTATTGATTCTTATGAATCCAAACAGGAAGTCAACATACAATGTCTAAGAAATTAAGAAACAGTAATAGGAACCTATTATTTAAAGATAAAGAGCTTCTTAAAGACGGGAAAACTGTGGAGAGTTAGAAAAAGGGAAGGACAACTGGTTTTATTATAGCCTTTCAGATCATTATATTTCATTTTTCTCATTTTTTTAATATTTATTTTTTAGTTGAAGACAATACCTTTACTTCACTTATATATTTTTATGTGGTGCTGAGGATCGAACCCAGGGTCTCACACGTGCAAAGCGAGCGCTCTACCACTGAGCCACATCCCCAGCCCATCATTTTTCTCATTTTTTAATTACAAAATATTTTATAGTATTTTGTGATTTTATAATATTTATGATATTTTACATACAACATGTGTATGAGTTAAAAGGCACAATAATAAAATAATAAAATCAGCACCCTTTATCATCTAGCCAATGAACAAATTACACCAGGCACATGGCGCACACCTGTAATCCCAGGACAGGAAGATAGTGAGTTCAAAGCCAGCCTCTGCAATGGCAAGGCACCAAGCAACTCAGTGAGACTCTGTCTCTAAATAAAATACAAAATAGGGCTGGGGATGTGGCTCAGTGGTTGAGTGCCCCTAAATTCAATCCCTGATACCAAAAACAAACAAACAAAAAATAGATTATTGTTATTATTGGTCATAGTAAAATCAACTACTTTGTGGAAAAAAAAATTAACTTTGAGGTTTTTTCTAAAAGTTGAAATACCTTTTGCTTCCAGTGTTGCTTTCTTCCAACAAGTCTCTGGGTGTTTTTGTTTTTAATCATCATCCACAGGGGTAGCTCTAAGGTTTATGGGTCATGAGATTTTGTATTCATTTAATTCATTCATTGAGAAAAGAAAATGAATGCAAAACACTTTGCTTTCTGCAAACTTTATAAAGCCAGATGACTTATGGACTCACTGACAGGGCCCTTCCCATAGCCTGGTTGGGGCCTGAGCATTCACAGTGCTGTGCCTAGTCACAGAGGCCCTTGGGGGGGGGGGGATAGACTCCCCAGGACAGAGGAGAACACAGTAGGGCCTCAGCCTGCAGCAGGTTTTCCCTCGGTTGGGAGGTAAGGCCTGTGCACTTCCAGAAAACACACAACAATACTCCAGAGAGGTTCCCAGGAGGTGCAGAACTAAGAAGTGAGAAAGGTGGTCTTGGGAGCAGAGCCAGGGGCGATGGGGAAACTGGCTTCTCTCTAAGCCTCTCCCAGGTTTCTCCGCCTCACCTATCTTGGTACCTGGGGTCCCACGAAGGTTTTGTGGTCACAACAGGAGGATTCTGTAACTCACACACAGTAATTTCCTTGGAGGGGGCTGGAGGACAGGGGTTACGAAAGACTGTGACTAAGATCTTTTGAAAAATGGAACAGCAGGGACAGGGGCACTCCAGGTAAGATGTGGCAAGCCACCTCACCTTCACAGGAAAGTATCACAGAAGTCTCAAAGCAGCTGAGGGCAGAGGGGTGAGGGTGAGAATGGAGTCTGCAGGCAGCAGGGAGGCCCTGAACTGCAGCCGCCCAGTCCTCAGGCCTGCTGGACCCAAGGGCCACAGGGCCGATGCCTTCCTGCCCTGCCTAGAAGCCTGGGAACCTCTCTTTCAAATGCCCCTGATCCAGGGCCCCTCTTCCAACTGTGGAAGAGCCCCTGCATGCTGGAAGCTGAAAGGAAACCCCTGGAGAACCCACAGGCCACAATGGAAAGAAAGATTCTCTCTTAGGGCCCGGGCATGGGCTGATGCCCTTCAGTTGGCATCCTGGGCTATGGCAAAGCAACCTGTACCAAGAGTTACACTGGGGCACTGAGAGATGGCAAGACAGGAGGCCCCCCCAAGGAATGTGTGTGACAGAAAGAAGAGCAGGAAATACATGCCCTTCACTCAGCCAAGCCCAGCAACTTCCATCTTTAAAGTTCTGTCTGGAAGACCCTGTGGCTTTCCCTCCTCTGGTCTCCTGGCCTTGCCTAAGGCTAGACAGAGTCCCACCTCCTCTAGTAAACCCACCTTGGTCTCCCCACCCACAATGAAGGCCCTTCCAGGAATCCCCCCAACACTTGGCCTAAAATGTCCTCCATTGTTCCAATCATGCTCCCCCTTTTCTCATTCCCAGGATGGGCATGACACACCCTGCATCACCTCATTAACCTATACAGCAATTCTGCTGGAGATGCATCATCACCTCATTTTATAAGCAAAAGACCTAGGGCTCAGCAAGGAACCTAGCTAGCGCTCAAAGGTCACACCCCAGTGAGGTCGGAGCCAGGACTCCTTTTTCTAAGCCTTCCAGTGAGACAGGCAATGCTGTAGGCCTCAGGACAGGCCTCTCCTCTCCGTTCCCCACCACCAGGCACGAGGCTGGCACCATGAGGTCCTCCATACACAGAATCCCACCAGGAACACCTGTACCCTGACCATTGTATCCTGACTCATCTCTTCCACACCCAGGTGGCACCTGTTCGGGCTGCCTGTGTCTGGTGTGTAGGCTTCAGGAATTCTGGGGGCAGGGAAGACACATTAGGACATTTCCCTCTCCCTCCTACCCCCAAGCAGGATGTGAGGTGAGAGGGCGTATGAGTGTCCCTAACTGTAGGGCAGGGGCTACAGAGCCCCAGGCCTTGCTCTGGTGGGTCACAGGTAATATTAAGTCACCAAGGCAAGCCAGAGAGCCCCAGGGCAGCATTTCACCAACAAGGACCCTATTTTCCCAGGCACTACAAAAAAAGCCTACAGAAGGTGCTGTCAAGCATTCAGCTCCCACCTACACATCAGGAATTAAAAACAATAGTGTCTCTGTCAATCATTAGCCAGGCTGTGCTTCAGACTCTGCCCTCCCAAGGCTGGCACCTGGGGCAGCCCAGCCTGGAGAAATTCAAGGCAAAGCAGGCCAGGAATGGCCTCGGGTAGTCACCATGGTGACCAACAGCCCAAACCTGAGCCAGCAGGTTCTGAAAGACACTTTTTTTTTTTTTTTTTTTTAAAGAGAGAGAGAGACAGAGAGAGAGAGACAGAGAGTTTTTTAATATTTATTTTTTAGTTTTCGGCGGACACAACATCTTTGTTTGTATGTGGTGCTGAGGATCGAACCCGGGCCGCACGCATGCCAGGCGAGCGCGCTACCGCTTGAGCCACATCCCCAGCCCTGAAAGACACTTTTTAGAAATAAAAACTCAATGCCCAGTGCTCGGGCATTTGGAGTATAGAGGAATCCTTAGGGACAGAGCTGCCTCGCACACACTGCCTGCCAGCTTGCCACTGCCACCAAACATGGGTCCCACTTCCTAACCTGAGGAATACGGGCTCTGCCAATGGCAAGGCTGATAAACACAGGAACAGCTTCAAATGAAGGAGAGCAGTGGGTGATGTTCTGGAAACTTCTGATTGCCTCCCCTCAACCATCTGCCCCTGCTTGCTTTAGTAACAGAATACTTGCTGTAGCCTGGCACACAGAAGCCCGAGTAAGGACCACGTCCCCAGCCTCCCTACCAGCTCGGCAGGGCCCTATCTGTAGCTGTCTTGGGCCACAAGGGGGGCACCTAGATAGTGCTACCCTAAGCGTGACCCCCACACTGGCAGCATCGGCACATCCCGGGCCTACTAGAAGCTAATTCTCAGGCCCCATCAGAGATTCCCAGATCAGAACCCTTAGGTCTTGGGAAACTGGGGTTTTTGTTTGTTTCTTGGGTTATTTTTGTTTGTTTGTTTTGTAGAACTGGAGATGGAACCAAGGCTTTGAGCATGCGATGCTCGTTAAGCAAGCCACCTCTGAGCTACACTCAGCACTTTTTATTTTGAGCCTGGGTCTCACTAAAAGGAAACTGCTAAGTTTCTCACTAAAAGGAAACATGTTGCTCAAGTCTGAGAAGCACAGACTGGAGGATGCCAGGAGCAACATGACACAAGGGGCCTGGTGCCTGGAAACCTCAGGGAACAGATTCTTGGAGCCTGGCTCTGGTTTCTAAAGGCGGGGGAGGGGCTCCCTCACATCACAGCCAAACCCAAATCCTAATCCAGCTGGGCTGGGGAGGAGGGATGCAAAGAAACTCAGCCACCAAGCAAAGATCAGAGGAGAGAACAGCCTCCCAGGGTACTAAGTAACGAAGACACAAGGAATAAAGTCAAGCATAACCCCCATGTGAGCAGTCCAAGTCCTCCGTCAAAGATGGAAAGCACCAAGTCAGGTTTGCTGCTGCCATCGGCCATCCTCTCTCCTGCCATGTGCTGATTATAAGAAAAACAAATTTTTAAGTGAGAAGGATTCAAAATCAAAGGCTGATCAAAGGAAAATGGAAAGAAAAAATTGAGGTGGAAGTATTAATATTAAAAGTAAGTTGAGGCCAGGTGCAAGTGATGCTCACCTGTAATCCCAGCAGCTCAGGAGGCTGAGGCAGGAGGATTGCGAATTCAAAGCCAGCCTCTGAAACTCAGGGAGGTGCTAAGCAACTCAGCAAGACCTTGCCTCTAAATAAAACACCAAAAAAAGTGGGATGTGGCTTATGGTTGAGTATCCCTGGGTTCAATCCTTGATACCAAAAAACTAAAAAATAAATAAGTTGAGGACTTTTTGATAACCCTAACTCAGCAGGCCAAGGACTTCTTTTCAGTCGTTTGCCTTTATTTGGAAACAGAGGACTTGGAAAACCACTAAGCTCTGAAGGTCCAACAAAGCTGAGATGACTCCGGTCGGTTGAGACTGTTTAAGAAACCTGAAGCACACTAAAGTCTGAATGTCTATATGGGACGTCTGTCCCTCACAAATTCTTGCATATTCACTGCTTCAAAACAGCTGGACACAGGAGCACACACCTGTAATCCCAGAGGCTCAGGAGGCTGAGGCAGGAGGATCACCAAAAGCAAGGCACTAAGCAACTCAGTGAGACCCTGTCTCTAAATAAAAATACAAAATAGGGCTGAGATTTGGCTCAGTGGCCAAGTGCCCCTGTGTGCAATCTCCAGTACTCCCCTGGCCCAAGTAAAAGAACAAAGACAACCCATCTCGCTGCCTCAAAGGAGGACGGAAATATCAAGTACAAGTGAGAGCTGCCCAAATCCTTGAACCTAAGGAAGGGGCCTGAGCAGCAAAGGGAGAGAAGAGGTTCTGCCATGGTTTGAAGATGGTTTGTCCCTAACAGGTTCACATGTGGTGCTAAGGTTAACAGTATTGAGAGGTGACGGGACCTTTTAAGAAGTGGGGCCTAGAGGGAAGTGACTAGATCAGGTGACTGGATTAGTTACTGCGAGAATTGGTTGTTATAAAACAGATCAGCCTCTTTTATCCACTCTCTCCCCCATGCATACCTCCTCTTTGCACATGCTTGCTTTTTCTCTGCCATATTGTGACACAGCCTGAGGCCCTCAGCAGAAGCCAAGCAGATGCCATGCCATGCTCTTGGAACTATAAAATTGTGAGCTAAATAAACTTCTTTACAAAATTCTAGCCTCAGGTATTTTGTTATAGTAACAGAACAGACTAGGACACATCAATAGAGGTTGCAGGCAATTCTCATCTTAATTCCTCCTAAAAGCCTGGCAGACCACTGGGACAGCCATGAAGGGGAGCCCATGACTATAAGCAAGACCTTATCACCAACTACTCCACATGAAGAGCAGACAGGGTTTGAATGCCTTCCCACTGATATCTGCCTCTCAATTTCTGGCCCTTAATGTCTTATAAAGTGTACTTACTTATTAATTTTAGGACTGTAAAGAAAAGGGATTCTCCCAGATCCTTGCCTGAACATTCTCCCCAAACAGATGATGAAATTTAAGGTCAAAAGACCAAAATCATTAAATAAGCAAAAAATTGAAACAAGGTATGATCCACAAGGTAAGCATGATAAACCTGTAAGCACCAAACATGAAAGCCAAGTTCACAGAGCTGGGATTCCCACCAACACAAATAGAGCTTGGCTTAGAAAAAATTATAGTGAGAATTTTTTATACATTGCTCAGAATTTGACAGATGGACAAGCACAGCCATAAAGAGCAAGATCAAGTTAAAAGACATTTCTAAAGTCTGTGTCCCTCAGAGAATACAGATCTTCTTCTTTCAAGTTCACCACACACTTTAATATGGATGGTATAGTTCGCCACAAAGGAAATTTAATAAAGTCCCATAAGAAGAGAATTTTTGCAGATCACATTCACTAACCCAATAAAACTAGCACTCAACAATCAGACAGCATGATACTCTCCATAACACGATCCACTTGGAAATTCAGGATCCTACCTGCTAAATAATTCTCAGACCAAAAGTGATTTAGAAAGGGACCAGAAACTATTGGAAAAATGAGCACTTTCTTCTAAAGCCCACCAGCTACAACTATACTCAAGGAAGATGTTGAACATTATATGCTTTTTAGATTAAAAGACCAAAAATAAATGAAATCATTTAGATAGTAAAAGTAGAGCAACAAAACAATACAAGTAAGAAGAAATGGACAAAGGCCGAAGTTAATAGTCAATGAATAGGGGGGAAAAAAAGCAGAAAGAATAAAAAATTAACGTAATGATACATTTAAATTCCAGCACATCCTGTTAGAATCCCATTCATAACATATAATAAGAACACACCACAAGGCTTGCAGTCTGGCCTCGATTTGGGAAATAGCGTTAAAAACACCAACTCTTCCTAAGTAAACACACTGGGAACATTCCAAGCAGGGAGGATCCTTCTGGGTTGTTTACTCCAATACTGATTCAAGTCAATAAAAACAGTAAATGAGGGGCTGGGGATGTGGCTCAAGTGGTAGCGCGCTCACCTGGCATGCGCAGGGCGCTGGGTTCGACCCTCAACACCACATAAAAATAAAGATGTTGTGTCTGCTGAGAACTAAAAAATAAATATTGAAAAATTCTCTCTCTCTCTCTCTCTCTCTCTCTCTCTCTCTCTCTCTTTAAAAAAAAAAAAAACAGTAAATGATCTCAGTACCCTCAGTGAGGGCAAGGTTGAATAAATTATGGTAATTCCGTACTATAGAACATTCCACAGCTGCTGACCTGGCGTCCCAGGAACCCAGAGCTACTGTCAGCAATAAACAAGTCACACACATAAGATAGAGAATAAGTTGCACAGCACAAATTCAGTTTGTGAACGGAGCAAAACTTTGTGGGTGCCCATGACGCAGGGGCAGGAAGAGAGAAGGGAGCGATCCAGGCTGCTGACAGCCACATGCCAACTCCTCGGTGAGTTGAGGAGGCAGAATCAACTCTCTGTGCTAGCCCACCTTTCACAATCTACCTATACCCACACCCCAGGATGCTCACCTCCTCTTTCCCTCACCCATTCATTCCAATCTGGCCTTTATTCCCATAGTCCCACCAAAACAGCAGCTGCTAAGACTACCGCCACTGACAATGGCAGCAATGCCACCACTGTCCACTTGCTCCTACTGAAGCAGGCTCACCTGGTTCCTGTGTTACAGGTCTACCTGGCTCTCAGGTCCCCTCTCAGGCTGCTCTCTCTTGCCATCTCCAGTACAGGCTCATCTTCCTTTAGTTGGCCGTTAGAGTTCAATATCACTGTGTCCTTGACTTCAAATATAAATATAACCTAGACAAAAACATCTCTCTGGCCCAGGCACCTCCTGAGCCCCAGACCCACCAGCCTACTTGGTGTCTCAGAGGCACCCTGAACACAGCACGGCCCAAACTGATTCAAACCTCCCCTGCTGCAAGCTGGGTTCTCACCCAGCACCCAGCTTTGGGGACATCCAGAAGGATGAGTACATAGGTGGGAGGCAGGGGCCTCTCCTTCTGTGGATATAGCACAAGCCCAGGCAAGTGGGGATTCACTAATGACTAGTTCAATAGAAACGTGCCTATCACCTAGTCGTAAAAATAGCCATGACCTTTGTGGTGGACACAACAAGCTCACATGTGCTATCACCAGCTGGCCCCAAGCTCCCCCCACCCCAGAGTACCACGCCCCTGGCCTCCCAGTAAGCAGCCTCCAGCTTCTCTGGCCTCACCCAGAATGCTCTCTCCCCACTGTCCTCCAAGCCAGCTGCCCCCTGCCCCAGGGGTGAGGGGGAGGGGACTCTGATTCCCTCCTTAATCACCTGTTTCTTTTCTGCTTAGCAGTGAAATCCTCAGGAGCATAAGCTCCCAGAAAACCAGACACCAAGCGTCAGGCTTCATCAGCACACACTGGTGCCCTAGCTTTTGGCTGTAACACACCCACTATATCAACAAGGTCACTGCCACTCCCTGACTGATCTCAAACCTCTTCTGCAAACCTCTTGTTATCTGATTCTCCACTTGAGGCAGCAGTTTGTCATCCAGAACACTGGGGCCATGTGGCTAAATGGCTTGTCCCAGGTTATCCAGCCCAGAAGAGAACTCTGTCCCCTAATTCCTTGGTTCCATTACTTTCTCACATCAGCAGGGGCAGGGCCAGCTGGGGCTCTGGTCACTACCCAGGCTGTAGGATCATCCCTATAACAAACAACATGTATTGCAGGGGTTAGGGCCAGTAAGTCTACTGTGGAATGGTGTCAGTGATTATGAGACAGTTCCATAAGGAATTCAACAACTCCTTTTACAAACATGAACTCCCACCTATTGCTTCATTTACCCTAAGAACTTTCCTATCTAGATATGGTTCAAATTCCTGATGCTCTAGGAACAACGGAATCAGGGGGTGTTGTAAAGAAAAGCCCAGAGAGACCAGAGTCTGCTCCCCTGACTGCAAAGCACACTCACACCAAACTCCCCCAGGACTCCCTGTGCGACCAACTGCCAGGAACTGCACCAGGTTTAAGAGGGAAGAAGGCAGTTAGGAAGAGAGGAAGCCAAACTCCTGGGTCCCTGAAGACTCAGAACTCAGCGTGAATTCCTGCCAGCACTGGTTCCTCTTCTCTGTTCTGCACAAAGTTCCTACTATCATCCCAACCTCCAGATTATTTTCCTGAGTCATATGACCAAAGCATCACTGTTCAATCATGTCCTTTTGGATAGAGTAACCAGGATGGACCCTTTCTGTTAACCTTGTCCTGGCTAAATAAAGGAGTCAAATGGTCAAAGTTGGCCTCTCAGCTTCTCTCCCACCTTTCAGTCTGGATTCCCTGCCAGCTCACCCTCCCTGCTTTTCTCTGCCTATTCTGTATATCCAGTACTTTAACCACAGAGAAACTACTTCCTTCCTGCTTCTCATTCAACTAATATTTCCTGAGCACCTAATAAGGCAAGGCCTATCCTGGGTGCTACCAGAGACCAAAAGATGAATCAGAAACACAGTCCCCACCCTCCAAAGACAGAACAGGGCAAGGGTAAGACACATGGTCATACAAATATTATCTACCACCAGGGCCAATGGCACATGCCTGTAATCCCAGCAACTCAAGAGGCTGAGGCAGGAGGTTGCAAGTTGAAGGCCAGTCTCAGCAACTTAGTGAAGCCCTGTTTCAAAATTTTTTAAAAAAAGGGGGGGTGGTAGGAATGTGACTCAGTGTTAAATGCCTCTGGGTTCAATATTCAGGACCAAAGAAATACTATGTACCAGACCAAATGAGAAGAGAACTCAGCGTGGATTCACTCAGTGTCAGAGGAGTAGAGGAGGAAAAGTGCAAGCCAGTCCTCTCCTGTCTGCTGGGGAGCAGGCATCTAATGACTAGTGAATAATGGGCAAAATCAGGGAAGGAGGGCATTCAAGAGAGCAGAGATGCATGAGCCAAGACAGGGAGGCAGATCAGAAAGGCAGTTCAACTTAGCTGAACCGTCCACTGCATGATGGCAATAATAGCTATTATTATATTATTCAACAGCACCTAGAACTGATTATTTCAGCTAGGCCCTACTTTGCACACTTTATGCCTGAGTGACACCTACCTGGAACACACAGGTCCAGTGCACCAGTTTCCACCTGTTCTGACCGGTCAGGACCTGAGCACTCTACAGTTGTTAAAAATATTAATTCACTGAATCCCCACAATAAGCCTGTGAGGTAGGAATTAGAATGATCTCCATTTTACAGATGAGAAAACCAAAGCACAGAGTCTAGAGAGATTTGGTAGGGGAGCAGGAGCCCAAGGTGGGCTAGTCATCAGATGCCTGCTCCTTTAAACTAACACAAGGCAAGGGCAATACCTCTTCTGGTCTCTCTTGTCAAGGAACACCTTGCAGCAGACAGTGCCCTGAGGGAAGGGGACCTGTTAATCCTGGAATCCCCAACAACTGAGTGCAGCAAGGAAGGAATGAAGGAACACAGTGAGTGCCAGGTGAGCAAGATAATCCGCCCTGCCCTGAAAGCCCTGCCCCGAAAGCCTGTAGTGTCTATTATGTGGGCAGGGCTGCAGGGACCGCACATGAAGGCCACTGGAAGGAGCAGAGGGGCAGGCTACCACGATAGTCAGGGTCTGCCCACAGATGCTCATCTCCCCAGAGAGGTCACAGTTTTGGAGGGCGAGGACACAAATGTCCTGGGGAGAACGTTCTCAGCTTCAGTTAGCTCTGGCTACCCTAGCTTTGCCCTTCAGTCTCCAAATGGGGAACTTCACTCTCTCCTTTAAACTAACAGAACCGCTTCTACCATTTTAAGCCTTCAGAGGGCTGGCTTGAGCCCCAGGGGAGAGGCAAGTCCAAGAATCCCTCCCGAAGTTGGGACAAGGACTGCGGGTTGTGGGGACAGCACCTAGGCTGGATCCCGCATTCTCTCACTTACTTGGGAGAGTGCCTTATAAATAAACTGCAACGGTGGCAGCTCCCAGGAATTGCGTCCTCCCAGTTCCGGAGGAAAGTTCCTGAAGGCAGCCTTCTCTACTGGCTCTCCACCGCACAAGCCCTGTCCGGAAGGGCACCCACACTCTGGAGAACTCAGTTGGAATCGCAGGGGCCGGGCCACCGGCCATCCCTCACACCAGCCAGTAGTCTTCTGGTCGCAGGTTCACGACCCTAAGCCCTACCAAGCCGAGGCACAGCTCCTGACCCGACTACGCCGCATAATCACGTGCGCCGACCTGGTTGGCGGGGGTGGGGGGTGGCTGGTGTACCCCCAACTCATTAGAAAGGCAACACCCTCCCCCTGCCGCGGCTGAGGGGACCCGGACCCACTCTGCCCCAGGCGGTGCAACCAGGAAGAGTGGGACCCACCCGGGACGCACGCGGGGCAGTTCTGGGCCTCCAGCAGGGGACGCAGCGCACTGCCGCCCCCCACCCCCCGCGCCCCAGACACCCGGCCAGCCCCGGACTCTCACCTGGCAGGGGGACACGGGCTGCAGCGGCTCTCTCTGCGAGCACCTGGGCTCTCCCTGGAGCTCCGTCCCACTCCTGCTCTCCGGCACTCCCGGGGATCCGCGGGCGCCGAGCCGCCTGGGCGGGGCAGGAGGAGGAGCCCACTAGGCGGAAAACTCCGCGGGCGCGGCAGTCCCCACGCGGCCGGGGGAGGAGACTCTCGGACAGTGGCCCCGCCCCCAGGTGAGGCCCAGGACGCGCAGCGGACGGAGAAAATGGCCTTTGCTATCTGGAGGAGGAAGCCTGGGCCCTCTCGAGGCCAGGACATGTCCTGGAGCCCGGCAGCTGCGCTCCTGACCCGATCCAGCCCCGCCCCGCACTGGTGTCCAAGAAGGAAAGCATTTCCCAAACCCCTCTTTAGCCCAGTATATGTCGTTAGTGCCTCTAAGAGGAAGAAAACTTTCTACATCAAAAAGGTCACACTCAAGGGCTGGCGTTGTGGCTCAATGGTAGAGTGCTCTCCTAGCATGCATGAGGCACTGGGTTCGATCCTCAGCACCACATAAAAATTAACTAAAGATATTGTGTCCTCCTAAAACTAAAATAAGTAAATATTTGAAAAATATTCATACTGGTTATTCATACTGGTTACACCGGCGAAGAGGAAGGTTTATAGTGAATAAAACTGACAACCTCAGCCAAGGATCAAGGTTATCATCAACAGTGATAAATCATATTATAGTATACACAACATGCAAAAATATCATAGGAACCCTAACTGAGGAGCGGTCCCCAGAATGCATGGGAGCACCGCTCAAAACTCTCAAGGTCATCTGAAAAACAAGGAAAGTCTGAGAAGCTGTTACAGCCAGAAAAACTTGAGGAAATATGAAAACTAAATGTTTTCTGGATGGGATCTGGAAAAAGAACATTAGGAAAAAGCTAAAGACATCTGAATAAGTGTGGCTTTTAAGTAATAATAATGCATCAATATTGGCTCATCCATTTAGCAAAAGCATCATGCTAATAGACAAAATGTTAATAATGGGAGAAATCCTGGTTTATGAGAACGCTCTATATTCTCAATTTTTCTATAAATCTAAAATTGTTCTAAAAATAAAGTTATTTGTTAAAAAGGTCACTCACGTGATATATGAATATATGGTAATTATAAAATATTCAAAACTAAAAAATATTTGCTCTTCACTTCCTCCCCATTTTTTCGTGCGTCCTTCCAAATCTCTCTCCTTAACACACTCTGAGTGCACGCATGCATACTTACATAACTATATTGTTTATAAAACGGTGTTGGAATAGTTGCAACAACAGTAGTCTGTTTTCACTCACTATATCTTGGAGGGTCTTTCCAGGCAGGCATACCTGAATCGACCTGGTTCTTTCTAAGGATTGAATAGTGTGCGCCATCACACAGTCATCATTCTTTATTATCTAGCTCCTTACTGAAGGATATTTATGTTTTGCATATTTTTGACAGATGCAAACAAGCAGCTGATCCTATTTGCATTTCGAGAGCGCACAGACTACAAGAACTAGAAGGACCGCAGCGAGCGGGAGGCGGGGACAGGGCTGGAGGCAGGCTCTTGCCTCTGCCTTGCGCTGGCCTTTCGCTGGCAGCGGTGCTGATGCAAGCACGCCGTGCGGGAACGCACCTTCCAGAGCCTGACCGCTGAGCCACATCGGACCCTGGGGGCCCATTCATTCTCTGCGGTCTGTCAGTACTCACACACACGCGCACACACGTGCACACACGCGCACCCCTCCAGGCGGAGGAGGGCTCTTCTTAGGGGCTGGACCTGAATAGGAGGGTGAGAGGTGAAACTCAGGCTAAAGGCTCCAGAGCAGCTCTGAGAAAACGCCTCCAGGAACAGAGAAGGTCAAAGGGAACAGGAAAGACTCCCCCAGGGTTAAGGTTATTATGCAGAGGCTTGGACATACTGCAGGAGATTGCATCAGAGCGAAACCCCGCAAAGAAACCAGCGCAGCTTTTCAGCTCTCGGGAACCCCTGTCACCTGGTGTTCTCAGTGGGTCAGGGAGATTTGTATGGGAAGGGAGCCAGGTGACCTCTGCTTGGATGCCCGTGGTCGGCAGCAGAGGCGATCTTCTTTTCTCCCTGGAGAAATACTTTCATCCACTACTGAGCAAATGTTTCTTTGTTTAAAAATAAACAATCCTTAGAGTGGATTCCTTCTTTCCCTGGTACACACTTTTCTGTCTCAGAACTCTTCAAGGCCAGAATGGTGAATAGCCACCACTGTGCTCCCCTTTTCATAATTTTCAACCATATAGTCTCAACAAACATGTGTTAAGCCCTGACGGCGCCAGCAAGATGCTAGGGGCTGAGGAGGTACTGCAGAGGGGCCTGGCCTAGGACCTGGTTCTCCAGGTGGGTGGACAGGCTCACTGCTAGGGCTTCCATAAGGGAACACCTTGTGAGAGCTGCAAAACTTGGTTTTCCAACGCCTGGGTTCTAGTTCTGATTCTGACATTACAAGTGATTCACCCTCCAAGCCTCAGGCTTTCTCACCTATAAAATCTTCAAGATTAGAAAATTAACCCTGACTTCCTTGCTGTTCAAGATTCATACAAACATCAAATGAGGAAAGGGAAAGTAAATCCCTTGTAAAAGGAAAAAAAAAAGTGCCTAACCGGTGGCACACGCCTGTAATCCCAGGGACTTGGCCAACTGAGGCAGGAGGATCATAAATTCAAGGTCAATCTCAGCAACTTAGCTAGACCCTATCTCAAAATAAAAAACAAAAAGAACTGGGGGTGTAACTTAGTGGTAAAGCTCCTTGGGGTTCAATCCCCAGTACCGAAATAAATAAACAAATAAGAAAAATGTCACATGCTGTTGGATTCTGAGTGATACAGTATTATTATAATCATTCTTATATTGACTCATTCAACCAACAACATTTGAGTTCAGCCTACATAACTGGCCCTGTGCTTGGTAGCATGGATACAAGAATAAAAGAAAATTCCTATATTCTTAACACAGTTCCTAATCTAATAGGGAAACAAATAAATCATAAATGCCACGCATAATAAAGCTTGCTAGCAGGATTCCTTCGGGTTGTTGAGAGGATGGGATCTCAAAGGCTTCTGATCTCTCTCACAAGGCTTAGCAAAGAAATAGCTTTTAATTTTTTAAATCATTTTCACTCTTTTTAAAGTTATCTATTGCTTTAATTCTACTTTTATCTTTGTAATAGTTTTCCTTCTTTGGGTTTACTGTAATGTTTTGGCTTCTAGAGTTGAATGTTAGGATCATGCATTTCCAAAGTCTTATTTTCTAGTAACTTTCTATCACTATAAATCTCCCTGTAAATCCTGCATCACACAAGTTTAATTATGCCATGCTTTCATGACCCCTCAGTTATAAATACCTTGGGTTTTTGTTGGGACTTTAGCCTTAATTCATGGATTATTTAGAAGTATGTTTTCAACTTTCTATTTTCAAACTTAGAGCTTTGTTAGTCTGGAGTTGTAGCTCAGTGGTAGAATGCTTGCCTCGTATGTGTGAGGCACTGGTGTTCAATTCTCAGCACCACATATAAATAAGCAAATAAAATAAAGATCCAAAAACTATTAAAACAAGTTTTCTTAAAACCCTACACCTTTGTTTAAAAAAGTAATCATTTTGTCATTGACTTCTCACTTTAATGGTCAGAGATGAGAAAACGTGCTTTTTTTTTTTTTTTAAATCGTTGAAATTTCCTTTGTGGCCTAATATGCAGACCTTTTCTGGGGGAGGGGGGCAAACCCAGTTTTTGTGAATGTGGCTTAGTCCTTTTTATGTGCAATGTTCTCTATTTCTCCATCCAGCTTACTAATCAGGTTATTTAGATCTCTGCCCCCCCAACACGTCCTTCCCCGACTTCAAACACTGATTATTGATTTCTGAAAGAGTAGTTTAATATTTCCTATTTACTGTAGGTTGTCAATTTCTCCTTATAATTTATTTGGTCTGAGTTTGCCTTTAATTTTGAAAGCAAATTATTAGGCATGTACAAGTACATAATTGTATTCTTTCGTGACTTACTCCATTTTATTATTTTTTCTATTAATATTGACATGCTAAGGTAGTATTTGTCTAGTGTATATCTATCTCCCCTCTTTTGCCGCAGTCTGGCTGGGCACAAATAACTGAGCCACCATGAAGCACTTGTAGGTTCAAACAGCAACTCTTTATTCCCGAACTCCATCCTGAACTCCACCAGCACACACTCCACACGCTCCCCGCCCCCCCCCCAACACTCTCTTATCCACCCGGGGCTCTGCACGCACTCTCTCAGAACCCCCCCCCCAACTCCATGGGAACTCCAAAGTAGCAGGTGCCCGAGGGAGCAAGAGCCGCCCTATTGCCGGACAGTAAAGATCATATATATAATTGAATACACAGCTTAACATAACCATCATCATCTCAATGGCTTGCTGGTGTCACCTCTCAACCACTCCCTTCTGGCAAAATGCCATGCGTCATCCCAACTGGCCTGTGGCCCTCAACACTCTTTCTTTTGTTTCTTACTTCTTCTGTTTTTACTCCTTTTAGGTTTGTCTGTTGGAAATGACATTTCTTATATAAGATTTTTAAAGAATCATTTGAATATCTGCTTTTAACCAGTGCATTTAAACCATTTATATTGATAATAATTACAAAGATATTTGGATTTCTTTCTGTCCTCCTTGTGATATATAGATATAGATATAGGTAGCTCCATATCCCCCAGGGCTGATATTCATCTAGAACACATTGGTATAACTCTATAAATTGTTACAAATTGAAGTTCTGTTTGGTGCATAGCTGTAATGGTTAATTTGAATTGTCACCTTGATTGGATTAAGAGATGCCAAAGAGCAAGGAGTTTATGGGTGTGTCAATGAGGGTGTGTCTAGGAATGATTGGCATGATAGCCAACTGAAATAGAGACCCTCCCTAAGTATGGGCAGCACCATCCAATAGGATGGTGGGTTGAATGGAATAAAAGTTGTAAGAACAAGGAACAGCAGCAGATACAAACTCCATTCTTCTGGAACCGGTTCTTATTTGCTGCTGTGATCATCTAAGGGTATCGAGTCTCGCTTCTTCACTCTTCCAAAGCGGACTCTGCCAGTAATTCTCTAGAAACCTTCCGTCTTGGACTAGGGTAGCACTGTTGATCCCTCTTGTACTGGGGCTTCAGTCTCTTGGGCTGTGCAGCTACTGGTTCTCCCAGCTCTCCAGTCTGCAGACGGCCATTGTGGACTATATAGCTTCTGGTTCCGTAAGCCAACCTAATATGTCCCCTTTTTATAATTATACTTCCTGTTGATTCTGTTCCTCTAGAGAACCCTGACTAATAGCTCTCATCTCCACAGTGCCCCCACCCATGACCTTCCCCTGATCTGTCAATAAAAAGGCCAATGACTAATCAAAGGAAGGCCTTTCTAGGACATTTTCCAAGGCCCTAATAGGTCAGCAAATAGGCCATACTGATAGTTTAGTATTTTGAATAACATGTGAAATGTACTTTCCCATTCTCATTCTTTTTTCCTCTTTACCTATATTCCTTTGTTCTGTTTGAATTTTTTTTGTTGTTGTTTTAACAGGAAGGTGATTCTAGAGTTAAAAACATAGGCATCTACTAGGTCCATTACTCAAAACACTCAAATTTATCATGTCAGAAAAATGAACTAACCCTCTTCACCCCCAAACCCACTTTTCCTCCTGGGTTCTGTATCTTGGTGGGGTAACACTTCTGCCAAATCATTCATGCCATGGGTCTGATAGCAACTGAATTCCCCTCTGCCAGAATCACTTTTCAAGACCTGTTAATAGAGAAAGATTCATCAGGAAGCTGCAAAGCCCCCTTGCACAGACTCCTAACAAGGTGGCTCAATAATGTATTATGTCATGTGTTTTTGTAGAATTTCCCAAGTAAGTGTGTGTGTGTGTGTGTGTGTATGTGTGTACACATAGGTATATATATATATATATATATATATATATATATATATATATATATATATATATATATCATATACAGTATACACTATAGATAATATATATGTATTCTTGTATTTATATTCTACAATATGTACTACAAAGTGGGAACAGCAACAGGACACTCCACGTTCAGAGGGGAGCTATATGTGCAAAGAGTCAAAATGGCTGGGTCTTTCCACTCTGATTCCTCTTCATCTCATTTCTCCTTATGCCCCTGGTGTGGAGTAGCCACAGATATTTGGGGGATCCAGCTAGGGATGGGACATGTTGATGTAGTTTGCAGTCACTTCAATGTACAGTCACTTTCCTGGTGGTGTTTCTGGTGTAGGAATGGCTTCCAGGATTCCTGTTCTAATTCAGTCAGCAGCTCCAGAGTCAACATCTCAATAATGACCTGTTCTAAACCACCCGTCTTCAGAAATAAGTCAACAGTGGAGGAAATACAAGAATTGACATGTATGGCGCAGATGTATGGAGCAGAAATCAGTCTATGGAAAACTCATCCAACCACTCTATGTGTGTTGTGTGTGTATATATAGTTTTAAGCATGTAACTCTATTCTCATCTATGCCCATTTAAAATAGAAGTTCTCTCCTATAGGAAATATATTCAAAAAAGCAACATGCAGTTTTAACACAATATATAAATGCATCTTTTTTGAGCAATTTCAGGAAACATTTTTTTAATAACTTTTTTTTTAATGTGGTGCTGAGGATCGAACCCAGGGCCTTGCACATGCAAGGCGAGGGCTCTACCGCTGAGCCATAACCCCAGCCCCGCCGGGAAACATGTTATTATAACTCTTACATAGCAAGTCACAAAATGTGCACATGCTACAAATAGAAGTATGCTTGCATGAAAATTGAATGTTCTGTGCATTTTGACATATCTGGTTGCGACTGACTTTATCTGACATCTTTTATTCTGATGAAGTCTGCAAATGCTAGATATAAACACTAAGATTAAATTTTATGATAACTTGACATGAAATACGTCTACAAGGATAATATACAATTTAATCCACCATTACAATAAGAACATCCATGACAAATTGGATAATACTTGTGTCTATTCAAGAAAGATTAAGATGAGACACTGCACAGGAAAACTTAAGATGCCCTCTAATCTTATGGCTTATATTTGACACTTGATAGGAATATTTCTGGTTCTGACAGTAGTCACAAAAATTCACATTATTACTAACGGTATTAACCATTTGCAGTTAACAGATAACTTTTGTAAATTTTACAAAAACATATGACTGTCCTAGAAGAAGACTGAAGAATCTTTCTATTCAATCTATAGAAAACAACATTAGAACATCCTCCTTGTCTACAGGTTTTACTTCCCACACACTTGTCTAATCTAACCCCTCTTCTCCATCCCTAACATATTACTGTCCTCCTTCTCTGGCCCTTGTGGAATCTAACTGGGACCTCTGCAGAAACTTTCTAATTACTCTTCCAGGCTCCAGTCTCACTCCCCTCAAGTTTATCACCCAGGGGAGACAAGATGTGGACTCTCCAGGATAAAGCTCACCCCTGAGCATGACACATGATTATTCACGCCCTACCTCTGTCTCTGCAGCCCTAAACCTTTGCCTCTCACCAAACGTCAAATTTCTTGTATTCCCTCTCATCTAGACCATGTTCTATCTCCAAACCTTGCTGTTGTATCTCCTCATCTGCAAAGTTTTGTGGGGTTTTTTTCCCCTCTTCTTTTCACTTTGGCTGCTCTGACTCATGATCCAAGATTCTGCCAAATTCTCATCTTTTTTAGAAACTCTCTAAATTCCCTTCCCATAATAATGGACTGAGTGTATGCTACCATCTCTCTTACCTGTCTCGAACTCCAAAAATGATGGGGAAGGAAACAAATAGTGTTTTCAAATAGATTACAGGGTATGTTCAGAGAATCAGAAGCCCTGAGGAAGTTATAAAAGGCTGAAACAGGAACAGCACTGGCGAAGAAGACTGTGTGTGTGTGTGTGTGTGTGTGTGTACACATAGGCACATAGGTATATATATATATATATATATATATATATATATATNATATATATATATATATATATATATATATATATATATATATATATATATAGTATATACTATAGATATTATATATGTATTTTTGTATCTATATTCTACAATATGTACTACAAAAGTGGGACCAGCAACAGGACACTCCACGTTCAGAGGGGAGCTATACATGTGCTTTCCTACTGGCCTGCTCAACCATTAGGCATAGTGCAGCCCATCTGTAACATCAGTTCTAAGGGTTGGTGTCTGTCTCATCAAGAGTCCTAGAAATGGTATAGCCCTGACACCCTGCCACACAGAACAGAAGGTTAAGCCTCCCCATGGATGAAAATTACCTGGTTTTGATATTGTGGGCCAGGAGTGGTCCTAATGGACAACACTGCTATCTAATTGCCTCTGGAAATCGAGGCTACCAATTCTAGATCTAAAGTAATCTTTTTTTTTTTCCTTTTTGGTGCTGGAGTTTAAACCCAGGGCCTCACACATACTAAGCATGCACTCTATCACTGATCTACACCCAACTTTAGGGGAATTTATAGAAAATAATTATAAACTGTAAATACATCACTTTGTGAGTTACTTTGCATGTACATTTCACAACTAGTCTAACGAGCAGAGCTTGTTGCTCAAAATTAGATACGTAGCAGATTTCTCGGGTAGGGGGCAGGATGTAAAAAAGCTATATGGTTCCACTCCTGCTCTTCGGTTTTCCCAGGCTGATTTCTATTGCCATCGCACTTTTGGATGTGGAACTGTGGGTTCTTGATTACTAATTCATTGTATTGTTAGAAAACGCTCAAAGTTCCTCCTGAAAAGAATCTGGGCTCTGCTTGCAGGATCACTCTTGATACACCTCAAAGGGCATGTGACTCAGCCTTCTCTTCAGGAAAATGTTCTTGCTGGTGCTTGAGTTTTTGTAAAAGGATTGAATAGAAGCCTCATCTCAGTTTATTATTAAGGCAGATGACTCATATCTTTTCATTGGCAATGGAAACCATTAGCATTTTAAGTACACTCTCAGCCTCATAGCCATGCTGTACTTTTTAAAAAGTTCAGTTAGAGAAATGCTATTTACGGATAAGTACCCACACACTGTGTATTCTATGCAATCCTTAGACATGTATTCTTCTGCCAGAGCCAGACCCACACTGTTTGAATTTCCACTCCCAAACTCTATGCTAAATAAACATCTTTTCTTTATAAAGCATTCAGCCCCAGCATTTCATTATAGTAACAGAAAAATGGAATAACACAGAAGCATAGGGTAATGACATGGCCTATTTTGTCTTATACCCTTCTCCTTCACCAGCTTTCTATTTTTATTAACACACGTGGATAGCATCAGTGGGAACAGCAGGGACTATTGGTAAGTCAAACATCATATGCTTTCCATTGTTTCCCTTTCGGTCCCCAGGTGTAAGCACTTCTCTCTAGAGTTCTCTTATATTATGTGAATCAGGGAAGCAGGACACTGGAGACATTAAAAGTGTGGGCTCTGGAGTCAGAGGGCCACTTTTCAAATCCTGGCTTCACCACTCATTAGCTGAGTGGCCTTGGGTAAAGCATTCAGTCTTTTTATCTGTAAAATAGGAACAAAAACACTGCTTGCCAAACATGGTTGTTATGGGAAACACATTACATAACTACTGTGAGTCATTTAACACAGAGCTTGACGCAGCAAGAGATGTTTGTTATGAACAAATGTGATTCAGAGTTTGGTCTTTGAGGACTGGGAATGTACGCACTGGTGAAGCACCTGCCAAGCATGTATGAGCCCGGGTTCCATTCCTAGTATCTCCAAAGAGAGAAAGACTCAGAGAAGCTCTGCTCCTTGGAATTGGAAATACTTGGTTTCTAACCCTTCTGAGGGTCAGCTGTAAAAGCTTGGGCAAATTTCTAACTTTCTTAGTCTTCAACTTTTTTATATGCAAAATGGGTTAATAGAATACATAATACTCATGCCACACTGCTCGGTCTGAAGTGTGTGCTCCATAAATGATAATTCTACTTGTTATTTTGCAGCTACAGCAAGAGAGAAGAGAGCTTAAGCTATAATAGCAAGGGGAATGCCTGCAGGCACATCTCCAAGGCTACCAACCCTTTGTGGTAACAGAAACTGGTCTCCATCTCCGACTTGTGGTAGTAACATAGCTAGAGGGTCCTCATTTTCTGTGCATGAGGCAATGAACTGAGTGAGAGTTTTTTTTTGGCCTGATATTTGTTTTGGTACTAGAGATGCAAAAACCTTAATATTTGAGGGCAATGAGTGCTTTATCAGTTCAAGTCCAAACAAGAGACAGAAACCATATGGTAGTTATACAATGGAAGTTTAATAAAGAGAATTATTACACAGTGATTAAAAAGTAAACATGTGCCAGGCATAGTGGCGCACGTCTGTAATCCCAGCAGTTTGGGAGGTGGAGGCAGGAGGATTGCAAGTTCAGAGCTAGCCTCAGCAAAAAGTAAGGCGCTAAGCAACCCAGTGAGACCCTGTCTCTAAATAAAATACAAAATAGGGCTGGGGATGTGGCTCAGTGGTCGAGTGCCCCTGAGTTCAATCCATAGTACTCCCCCACAAAAAAAAAAAAAAACAAGTAAACGTAATTTAAAGAGAACCCTGTGTAGCTACTGCCCCTATAGCTGAGGAGGAGTACCCCAGGAAGAACAACCTTGCAAGGGCTCCTTCCCTAGGGGATCAGATATTTTTGGAGGCTTCTTGGTGGCAGAGAAATTTGTTGGGTAGCCTAGGCTACAGCTGGTCTGAAATAACTGGGAAAGCAGGAAACAAACTTCCAGGGCACAGGTGAGCCACCAGTAGAGGGTGGGTATATGAGTATGTGCAAGGAGCTGGATCTCCAGCAAGGACAGGAAGCATGAAACGTGCAGTGGCTGTGTTGGGAGGATCCTAAGAAGGTGATGACCAGGCCAGGCTGGGATCTCCTGGGACCTTTGGAGACGTGGATGGGGTAGAATCACTGAATATCCTCACTCCTACCAAAACAGCAAGAGAAGCCCCTTCATTCCAACTTATTCTCTCAGTACCTTCTATTTGAGAAAGTCCCATATTGTGTTCACTTGCAAGGAGAGAAGCATATGGGAATTCTACTCATGATCACAGAGAAGGTATTGATGGGTGCTATAGGGTCAGCTGTAAAAGCTTGGGCAAATTTCTATCACATACCCTCCAAAGGCCAATGTGTTAAAGGCTTGGTTCCCAGGGTAGGGTTACTGGGTGGTGGTAGCACCTCAAGGAGGTAGGGCCTTTTAGGAGGTGTTTAAGTCATTGAGGGCATGCCCTTGAAGGGGATTGTGAGACCCCAGTCTCTTCTTCCCCTCTTGAGTCCTGGATCATGAGGCAAGCATTTGTTCCATCACACCCTCCTGCCATGATATGCTGCCTCACCAGAGCCCCCAAAGAAAGCAGTGGGGCCCCTAGAACTTGGACTAAAACTTCCAAAACTGTTGGCTAAATAAACCTTCTCTTTTATAAGTTAATTGCCTCAGATATTTCTCTATAATGACAGAAAGCTAATACGGTGAATGAATTTGGAGCTGAGAAGGAAGAATTTAATTACTAGCATAGATACCTAGGGGGCACTTGAAGAAAGCTGTGTGGATCTGTATAATCAGGCATGTGCACGTACCTGTAATTATCCACCCTACTCTGGTAGATCCTATTCCTAAGGCCTTCACAGACTCTAGGTGAAGAGTGCCTAGAGGGACAGTTATCTAAGGAAGTCCTGCTCTGGTTCTAGGGCAGCCACTAAAAGGCTCCCAGAAAGCTCTGGAACTCTCTGGGGGATGCATGTTGTAATACAAAATAACTATGAGAGTATGAGAGTTCTGCACTCTGTCCCAGTTATGGAGGGTGACATTTCTTCCTCCTCTTCCATTCCTTTCCAGATTATTTGCACCCCAGGGGAGACCCCAAGATTCTCCAGCAGGGTTAGACCTTTTTTTTTTTTGCATTTTTATTCCTGCCAAAATAGACACTACTCTATGAACGAGGTTCCTGGGTCATTACACAGACCCATGGGCCATCATTTTGCCCTCCCAACTGAACAATGTGCTCCTTGTTAATGGAGGCAAATAGCAGCCCCCACGTTTCCACCTTTTTTGGCACAATAAGAACCCACTCCTGACCCTGCAGGAAGTCATGTCTCAGATGCTGAAAAACCCCTCCCGCTCCTCTGTCCTTTCCATGGGGCTTGATGCTGGCAGTGGGCAGAAAGGCTTGCAAAACGCTGTTGATTCCATGAGGTGCTCGAGAAATGCATGATGCACGAGTGGAACTCTGCCTCCACCCATATCTGCCAGGGTGGAAAGGGGCCCAGGAGATGGGTGCATTTTTTACTAATCCTGCTCCTTCCCTGGCACATCATCTTTGGAAGAATGAGGAAGTCCTCTGGAGCTCCACATATTCCTGACAAGGAGTCTGCTCTCCTCCCTGCCACTCACACTCACCATCCCTGTCTGTCTTGAGGACATCAGGACCCAAATTATCAGGGCCTTCACTCCGTTTGCATCAGTTACTCCAGGAAGCTCAGGGCCCTTGGTCATCCCTTATCTCCCAGGCTTGAGTCCCCACATAGCTCTGTGTGACTCCCTCTACTCCTCCCCCAATCTCCATTTCCCCCCTTACCCCATAACATCATTCCACACATAATACAGTTGTCCTGTGTATTTGTTAATCTCACAGGTTCAGGGGTGGGGAGTCTTGTCTCTTGTTAACTACTACACTCCCAGCATCTACGAGGTGTCTGACATTTACTAAAGAAACAAAAGCAATTTTAATGTCTTCTGTTCTTTGGGCTTGGTCTGCACTGCAACGTGGTTAGTCTCATTATACCTTCAGGTCTAAATCCCGGTGTGATGGCACACACCTGAGGCAGGAGGATCTCAAGTTTAAGGTCAGTATCAGTAACTTAGCAAGACCCTATCGCAAAATAAAAAAATAAAAAGGGTTGGGGATATAACTCAGTGGTAAGGGCCCCCAGGGTCAATCCCTAGTACTAAAGGATATGAGAAAAAATAGACCTCCAAAAACTACCTTCAGGCTAAACAAGGCCTATACCCCAGGACTTCTTCTGTGCTGAGCTGATCCCAACCATCCAGGAGATTCTAAGCCTGGGCTTTGAAGACATGGGCTTGAGTTCAAATCCTGGCTGTGCCACTGTGAAGTTTTAACATCTCCGAGCCTCAAGGTATTTTTTTATTTGTAAAGTTAGAAGTGTGCCTAACTCCTGAGAATTTGTCGTCTGGTAGGTTCAAGGGAAGTTGTGTGTAAGGGGCTCCATAGAGCTTCCTGCACAGAGTGTGCAGTTATGTTTACTACAGATGCAATGGAGTTGGGGGAGAGAACAGATAGGCTTCCTTCATAGACCACTTCCTATTGGTTGGTAAGGGAATATCATGATGCAATGGCTTCTGGGCAGGCTGTGAGCTCAAGGGGAAAGAATTCTACAATTGATTAATGATGTCTGTCATGGACAGGGGCTGAAGGAAGGGGGAGATAAAAGAAAATGGAAGAACCAGACCATGTATTGCACATCCTGATCTGGAATTTCCACCACTGCACTTTTTCTTTTTCACATCTTGACTGTGCTTAAGGATGAGGGCTCTTCTGTTTATAGGAACTCTTCTCTGACTTCACAGTTCCTTCCACACCTACTCCCTAAAAATGGTACCATCTCTTCCTCAGAGCCTCAACATTCTGTTCAAGGCTATCCTTTATCATTCTCAAGACAGCATTTTGTATTTAAAAAAAATATTTATCTCAACAGCAACTTTCAGGTCTCCTTGCTGCACATATAGGCTAAGAATGCCTTCCGGCTAGATTTTATCTTTGAGAACTAACATAATGCAGAAACGTAATGCAGAAAGTTCCCTGGATTAAAGTCAGAAAATTTGACCTTGCTCTGTGAACTTGAGCACCTCTCCCTCTCCCTGAGCCTGAGTCATCCCTGCTGAAAGGGAGGCAGTCCCTATCCACTGTGTCACATGGCTTTGTGAGAACTGACATTTCATAAGGCTCCTTAGAGGTAAAAAGTTTCACTTTCTTATTGCATATCCACGTGCCTCCTCCCCACCATGTCTAAAACTGGAGCTCCTACAGAAGTTCAGTTAAGATGTTTTTCAGCAAAGAAGAAAGAGGATGAGGCTCCCAATGGGAGCAGGGGGCATCAGGAGGCTCAGACTGCAAACAGAAAATCAAACCCAACTTTGCTCCCTCTCAAGCTTGTGATGGTTAAGAGTTGGGAGCTGGGAAAGCTAAATGCTGTCCTCTGCTGGTCACCCGCTGTGTCGCAGCATTAATGGAAAGTTCTTGTTTCAAACCTGGGTTACGGGACTAGAGGGAGGAAGTGGCCTTGACTGAACATCTGCTGTTTACAAGGGACTGTCTTCAAAGGTGCTGTGAATACGGAGAGAATTAGCCCTGGAAGCGGCTGATAAAGAAAGCGCAGATTCCAAGAGCCAGGTCTGCCTCTTAATAACTGCATGCCTTAAGCACACTCTTTGATTTCTCTGAATGTCAGTTTCTCACTTCTCTGAACACCAGTTTCCTAAATCAGGTGGATGGACTAGGGAAGGACCTAGAAGATGAAGAGGATGCTGGTAAGAGGGCGCTGAGAAGGAAGGAAGGAAGGAAGAGGGCATCCTAGGCAAAGAGGTGGGCTTCAGTGGAAGCCCCTGGAAGCCCTGAGTGAGATCTCCTTCCCTTGCCCCTTTGTGAATGAAGCTGAGGGTTGGGGTCCAGACCTGTAAGCCCCTGTCCTCCTCTGATTGCTGCTCAGGGCAAGGAATGGAGGAATTGGGAAGACTTCTTAAAGGAAGAATGAAATAAACAACTGTGTGGTTTCTACCAACTTTAAGAAATACCACCATACCATTACCTTGAAGTATTCCATGACTATGATTTATCCACACATGCTACTGTTGATAGACATTTGGATTTTCCCCAGTGTTTCCAGTTTTTCTTTCCCTGCCTTGAACCTTCCTATGCATGCATTTCTGTCTAGTATATCCCCAGGGGTGGAATTGTTGTTTGTAGAGCATGTGCATTTTCAACCTTAGAGACCATCACAATTGGGCTGGGGATGTGGCTCAGTGGTAGAGCTTTTGCTTGGCAGGCATGAGGCCCTGGGCTCCACCCCCAGCACTGCAAAAAACAAATGAAACAAAATAAAATAGAATGAAATGAAATATCATCATGATTTATTGTTCAGCGAAGTTGCACTAATTTAAGTTCACATTAAAAATGTGTACATTCCTATTATTCACTACAAATACTTGATAATGTCAGATTCAAAAAGTTTTGGTAACTTAGTGAGGTGAAATGGTGTCTTACTGAGTTTACATTACTTTTCCCCAGTTAACAACGAACAGCTCTTTGTGAGTCACAATGTGGGAACAATGTTCACAACTTGTTGATATTCTGAGTTTCTGCTGTGAAAATGTTTTTTTCTTTTGTCTGTTTTTCCATTCATTCTATTTCTTACTAACATGTAAGAAGTTAATAAGACATTCAAGATCCAATTCTTTCATCATTTATGTATATTGTAATTTTTTTTACTACATCTGTAGCTTGACTTTTCACTTTCTTACACAGATGCTCCGCAACACACATTGGGGTTCCATCAGACAGGCTAATTGGAATGTGACCCCAACTTAGGTACAAAACACTGTGATTCAAAAAAGCATTTAAATCATTTAACCTCCTGAATATCACAGCTTAACCTAGCCTACCATAAATGTGTTCAGAGTGCTTAAATTAGACTCTAGTTGGGCGAAGTCACCTAACACAAAACATATTTTATAATGTGTTAAATAGCTCATGTAATTTTTTGAATACCTGTGTCCAAAAATTACCAGCAACACATGGTACTATAAAGTGTCGTCATTTCTCCCTGTGATCATGTGACTGGGAACTGTGCCTCACTGACTGTGCCCAGCATTATGCCGCCAGCCCAGGAGAAGATCAAGATTCAAAATTGAAGCTTGGCTTCTACTGAGTGTGCATTGCTTTCACATCATCAAAAAGCCTAAGTGTAAGGCTGGGGTTGTGGCTCAGTGGTAAAGTGCTTGCCTAGCACGTGTGAGGTACTGGGTTCACTCCTCAGCACCACATATAAATAAATAAACAACAAAAAAAGGCATTGTGTCCATCTACAACTATATTTTTTTTTTAAAAAAAAGCCTAAGAATCATAAGTAGGGGATCATTTGTAGTGTCATTCAAAGAGAAGAATTTTTTTCAGTACAGGGGATTGAATTCAGGGTCCTCTACCACAGAGCTTCTTCTCCGGCCCTTTTTATTTTTAATTTGAAACAGGGTCTTGCTAAGTTGCTCATGCTTGGCTCAAACTTACAATCCTCCTGTCTCAGCCTCTCAAATTGCTGAGATTATAGGCAGGTATGTGGCACCTGGCAGTAACACAAACTATTAATTGTAATGGAGTGGTGGAAGCCAGAATTCTAAGATGACTCTCATGACCCTTGCCTCCCTCTGTACAATGCCTCTCTCACTCTGTGAGTATAGATACGAACTTCAAATACGACGGGATCTCACTTTTGGGATTATATGGCAGTAGGACCTTTGCAGGTGTAATTAGGATTACTAACAGTTGTATACAAGTTAATCAAGAGGGAAATTATCTAGATGGATCTGACCTCATGACTCTATCCCTTCAGTTCGGGGTCTTCAGATCAGAGAAAGAGAATGTCAGAGTTTCAAAGCATGAGAAATTTTTGGTATGCACTGCTGGCTTTGAAGACGGAGGGGACTATATGACATCACAGACGGCCTCTAGGCAGTTGACAGGTGCTGACTGACAGCCAACAGAGACCAGGGACCTCTACCTCATCACCAAGGAGCTTAGCGTCTCACTTTTGCTGAGGTTGGCTTTGAACTTGTGATCCTCCTGCCTCAGCCTCCTGAGCCGCTGAGATTACAGGAGTGTGCCACAGCATCTGGCAGAAAATTCTTAATTTGTTAGTTTTCTCAATTCTATAATTTTTATTTAATTCTTTTTAAAATTGTCCCAGTTTTTGGTAAATTTCTCCATATTTTCATCTATTTGACAATTAGTCATTTAATTTAAAATTTGTGTCTGATAACTTTAAAACCTAGATAATCTGTAGGTCTGTTGCTATTTTTTCTCTCTTGGTTTTTTCTCATTTGGCCCTGTATCTTGGCACACCTAGTTATTTTTAATGGAACAGCAGACTTAGTGTATGCAAATGATAGAGGCAATGGATGGTGTTATGATCTCCAAGAAAGAATAAAATTTTTTTCCTGTCGTGCCAAGGGAGTGTGGACATATCACCTTGCTCTAATCAGTGAAAGGACTCAAGACTGGGTTCAGGCTTTTGCAAGGTAGTCTATATTTGTTTGTTTATTTTATTTTAAAAAAATTTTTTTTCAACAAGAGACAGAGAGAGAGAATTTTTAATATTTGAATATTTGTTTTTTTTTTTTTAGTTTTCGATGGACACAACATCTTTGTTTGTACGTGATGCTGAGGATCGAACCCGGGCCACAAGCATGCCAGGCGAGCGCACTACCGCTTGAGCCACACCCCCAGCCCTGTTTATTTTTTCACAGTGCAATCCTTTTAGAGTCTCAGATGAAAGTCTGGAATATTTTTCAGAACGTCTCCTTTTATGTAGATTGTGAACCTCAATTTTTGTTTCTCCATTGTGAGATCGTCAAAATGCCTGCCTACATGGCCTCTTAGCAGACACTCTTTATGTAGTTTTCCATCTTTCATCTCATGTGAACAGAGCTTATGCTTCTTAAAGGCTGGCAAATGCTTTGGGGGAAAAGTTAATGGAAAATACCAGACTCTTTTTTTTTTAAATACTTTTAGTTGTAAATGGACACAATACCTTTATTTTGTTTATTTGTTTTTATGTGGTGCTGAGGATTGAACTCAGTGCCTCACACATGTGATGCAAGTGCTCTACCACTGAACCCCAGCCCCAGCCCCAAGACTCTGTTCTTGATGGTCCTCTTTTCTCCAGTGCCTACGACCTTGGTAATAATGAACTCCAGTTTTAATTTCTTTGGCTCAGTGAGACTTCTTTAAAGCTGAATCCAATATTCTCTGCTTGGCCTCTATGCCCAGGGCTGAAATTTGGCAAATATTCCAAGGAAAAAATGTCGGAGCAAATTCCGGTGTCACTTCAAGGTTTTGCTCTGCATGATCTCCAATTCCCTAGTCTTTCACTTGGGAAGGTCGCTGTGCTCTGCTTGAGATCACCCTCCTGGCACTGTGGTACAGAATGTGCCTCCCAGTGGAAAACCAAGGTTGATAGTAAAGCCGTCTCATGTGGATGTATTCCTTCAGGCAACATGGTTCTGTGTCACATCTGGCCCAGTGTCTGCCATATATTTTTCCAGTTTTCTAACTGTTTATGTCATTGAAGGTCAGTCTGACCCCTATTACTCTATCACAGTGAAAGCAAGATTCACCCAATTCATTAATTTGAGTTTAGTTTTCATTTTGGCTTTTTCAAATTGAAGCTTAATGTAATGTTTGTATTCTTTTAAAAAGTCAATTCGATCTACAACATTTATGAAAAAGATTTCTCTGTGTTCCCCTCACCAGAGGTAACCCTTAAGATATTTCTTCCTGTAATTCCTTCAACATCTTTAAATAACTTGTTTTTACTACGATTGAACTCAGGAGGATTTGGGGACTCTCTCTATCCCAACCTTTCATAGACACACGTTCCTTTGTTCTCCCAATTTATTGACATCATAATTGGTTCCTCCAGGTCTCCATTCCAGGATGACTCTGTAAATGCTGCTCACAGCTGAGTTCTGAAGTACATAAAATAATTGCTTTATTCATTGTTAACATTTGAAAAACTACCTTGGAGTAATTAATTTTCTATATCCATTCACAACATTTTGAGTGCTTTTTATTTAACTCTGCTAAGAGCTTTTATCTCCACATAAAGGATTCACATATTAACAACCTTGGAGAAACATCTGGCCGGCTCCGCTCTGAACTGGTTGCTGAAGGCTTGCTGCATAGCTCCTATGCTGGAATTTTCGTTTGCCATCCTTCTGAGCATTCTCCTTGCCAATGATTTCCCTTGGATCTCATATCCTCTCCTTTCTTGGTTTACTCCCTTTTCTTTTCTTTTGTTTTCCGGAAGTACACCCTCCAATAGTTTCTTGAGAAAGAATGCTTGGGAGGTAAATTTTTAAGTCTTCCTGTGGATAAATATCTCTGCTCTCATACGTGAGTGATATTTTGACTGGGTCTTTGAGTTTTGAAGGCATCCATCCCTACACGGTATGCTAGGTTCCAGTGACTTTAGTAAAAGTCCCATGTTATTTTGATTCTTGATTGTTTTGTATGTTTCTTATTTTAATATTTTTTTTCCTGGAAGTTTCATTTTATTCTTGGAACTTTGGAACATTACAATGATGTGTTATTTTTTGTCGATTTCACAAGATACTTCATGAATCCTTTTGATCTAGAAGCCCATGCCTGTCAGTTCTGGGATGGTTGTTTATGAAATTACTGACTTTAATTTTTTCTTTGGCCTGTTTTTTTCCCCTGTTATTTCTTTCTGGAATTCCTATTAATCAAATATTGGACCTACCGACTGACCTTCTAATTTCCTCATCTTTTCTCTCCAATGTTCTTTCGTTTCCTCCTCATACTAGTTTCTAAAAGACTTCTACAGCTTTCTATTGTTTCTATGGAATTTTCAATGGCTCTTTTCTGTCCTATGACTGTTTCTTTTAGTTTTTTAAAACAATCTGTTTATTTTATGTGTACAATCTTCTTTTACTTTCTTAAATGCAAAGGTGACATAGTTTTAAGGATTTTCCCTGCTTATATTGTGCTTGTCTTTTCCAAGATGCTTTTGAGGATATTTTTTATTTGCTTATCTATTCTTTGCCTCCATCGTTCATATTAGAAGCTTTCTGGCAACTTTGAGAAATCCTTGGCTATCTGTTTCTATGTAGTGACACACTAAAACACATATTGGAAGCTCTGTAGGCATGAATAAGCCTGTCAACTGGTGGGTTCACTGTAGGGTGCTTGGTGGGTATCACTTTTGAATTCCTATACATCTTTTAGAGTGCGAGGGCTAACATTTCCCTAAACTGGAATCCACTTGTTCTGTGCTTTGGATGTGAGAATGGAACAGTAAGTATGAGGCCAGCATCCTAGAGCAGAAGATGAGTGGGGTTCTGTGGGCTGAAGGGGCAGGAGCCTCTATGGTCTACATTTAATATCTCACGTTCATTCCAGCACTTAATGCCCACCAATGCTGTGCCTGGGGTCCCCAAGGACAGAGGGTTCAACATTTTCTCTGTGAAAATTCCAGTGTTTTGCTAATGTAGAAGAGGAATGCTCATGAAGATCGGGGAAATCTAGGAGTGTTGCTTTTTTTTTTTTCAAATCTCAGTTAGTATTCCTGTCTTTGCCACACTCTCTACCCCAGTTGCGTAGGTTAGAACAACAACTAAGCCAGTATAATAAATAAAAACCACCACCAACAACAACAACATACACCAAACATAGATCAGCTTAGAGAAAATAGAAACTTCTTTCATGTTCTTAAATAAGACATCCCCATGGTGAGCTGTCGAGGTGGGTGAATCTTTGCTCCTCACAGTCATCCAGGGACCAAAGGATCTTCTCTCTTGTTGCTCTGCCACCCCCTGGAACATGGTTCTCATCTGCATCATCAAAGCAGGGACAGAGGTAGGTGCCTGTGTCTTCTAGTTCTGAAGAGGGTAAAGACCACAGAGGAGCCTGCAGTGCATTAACTCCCTGACCCAGGAATGGTGGATGTTACCTGACACACATTTGGTTACTGAGTCACACAGCCAAGGAAAGATGTGAAATATAGCGTCCTGCTAGGCAGTAACATGCCAAGCTGCAATTCCATTACTCAGAAAGAAGAGAACAGATTTTGTTACTCACTTAGCCCTCACGGCCACACCCTCCTTGATGCCTCCAATTTCTGACCCTTCCAGGATTCTGCTACATGAATGTGAGCTCCTTGGCCTCCTCTTTCCCCAGAGAGCACTTCATATTCTTTCTCCTGACTATGAGATCAGCTGCCACACACCTTTATTTCCAGTCTCTAGAATCTTGCAGACATGTCTTCTCTGCTGTTGACTTTTCCCTGTTCTCTTGGTCCTGGGGTCATACGTTCCATCTTCTGTGTTCTACAAGTTTTAAGTTACACCTTTAAGTATTTCTTTAGGTTCTTTTAATTTCTGTTATGTCTTGGGGTATACCAATTTCCCCTGCATTGGATATTTCTCATCTGTCTTCCATATTTACACTTTTCTCTCTAATCTTTTAAATTGTTCACTCCAAATGCATCTCTTGGTTTACAATAAGGAAAAAAAAAAAAAAACCTCCACCTATTTGTGTGTTTTCCAAGGGTGAATCTTTTGCTGCTCCAGGGTATCATTCATTTCTGGAATGTTTTTCCGCCTGCACTCTTTTCAAGATCTCTGCCAGCTCGTGTCTTGTCTTCTCTTCTGTCTGGCAGGATCTGCTCAAAAACTTTGCATCATAGAAACAATTGCTTTATTTTATTTATCAATATGCTGATGGACTTGAACCTGATTTTCATTTATTGTGTAGTGATATTTTTCTATCATTCATCTGCTGAATATTCTGACATTTTCTTATATTTATGGAGTGACTTTTTATAGATGCTGTGGTCTTCTTTGATTATTACTTATCCGTGACTGAGATGAGCTGTTCTTCAACTAGATATTTGTAAGAAGTTCACTGAGGAGGCGAGGAAGGCTGTGTTCCAGAATAGCTCGAACCTTCCCCATGACACAGGTCTGTATCTGGGCTGTTTTAGCCTTTCCTTTTTCCAGGCTGACTGAGCTTGTCAGTTTCAGGGCCGTTCACACTGCACGATCTTTCTTCTCTGCTCTGCTTCACTGGACTTCATGCAAATATGGCTTATGTGTATTTGTAGTCTCTCATTTAGTTTCACCAACTAAGCTTCCCCTTATCATAAAAGCAGGTATTCAGAAGGTGCTTCCATCCCTGGATTTACATCCTCTTTTTTATGACCTTAAAAGGAGAAGTGCTCAATTCCATTCACCATAGCATGAAAGAGAAGATGATATTTAAGGTTAAATCTAATAGATAAAAAAATCCCGTGCACACAGCCTGGAAGCCTTGATGCTGTTGGGATGGCAGTGCTCCTCAACGTGGTCTGAAGACTCAGTGCAATCACTGAGTCTCTTTTTTAGGAATTGACAAATGTATCCCAAAATTCACATGGAAACTCAAAAGACCCCAAATAGCCAAAACAATCTTGAGAAAGAACAAAGCTGGAGGACTTGCTTCCAAATTTCAAAACTGACTACAAAGCAACGGTAATCAAGACAATATGAGACGGAAGGACAGACATAAGACAATGGAACAGAATCCAGAGACTAAAAATAAATCCCTACATTTGTGGTCAATTGATTTTTGACAAGGTTGCCAAGAAAATTCAATGGGAAATAAAATTGTCTTTTCAAGAAATGATGTTGGTACAACTATTGCACCACATGCCAAGTGGATTTCGGTGCCCTTGTCACCATAGAGGACACTGACCAAGATAGATCATAGACTCAAGTGCAAGATCTAAAACTAGAACACTTAGAAGAAAATATAGGAGTAAATCTTTGGGTTAGGCAAAGCCTTTTTTTTAAGATATGACACCAAAAATACAATCAACAAAGTAGAAATAAGAAATAGACAAGTTGTATTTAATAAAAATTAAAAACTTCTGTGCCATCAAAAATGTGAAGCAACCCACAGAATGGGGGGAAAAACAACTTTTGCAAACCACTTAACGGACCTGCATCCATAATATTTAAAGGAAACTTAAAAATGAATGATAAAAACACAAATAATCCTATTTAAAAATGGGTGAAGGATCTTAAGACACATTTCTCCAAATGATATATATTTTGGTTAGATTTTTTTGCTGCTGTGACTAAAAGTTCTGACCAGAACAATTTTGAAGGAGTAATAGTTTATTTGGCCTCACAGTTTCAGAGGTTTTAGGTCAGCTCCACTCCTTAGGGCTTGAAGTGAGGAGAGAGAGTCAAATCACCAGATACAAACTTATACCCAAAGCCCCATCCCAATTCCCACCTCCTCCAGCCACACCCTACTACTTCAGTTATCACTCAGTTCATCCCTATCAGGGGATTAAATCACTGATTTGGTTAAGACTCTTAACAACCCAATCATTTCTCCTCTGAACCCTCTTGCACTGTCTCACACATGAGCTTTCTCAGGGGGACACCTCACATCCAAACCATAACAATATACAACTAGGCAACAATTACATAAAAAGATGTTCAACACAACTAGCAATTAGGTAAATATAAACCATAACCACAGTAATGCCACCTCACTACCAGTAGAATGAATATAATAAAAAAGATATATGTTGGGCTGGGGATATAGCTAAGTTGGTAGAGTGCTTGCCTCACATGCACAAGGCCCTGGATTCAATCCCCAACACCACACACACACACACAAAGACATATGTTGGTGAGAATATGGAGAAACTAGAATCCTCTTACATTGCCAGTGAAAATGTAAAATAGTACAGCTTCTGTGAAAAAGAGTTGGTGGGCTCTCAAAAAATTAAACATAGAGTTACCATTTGACTCAGTAATTCAATTTATAGGTACAGACCGAAAAAAAATTAACACATGTCCACACAAAAACGATGTTCATAGCACTGTTATTTCATAACTCCAAAGTACAAACAATCCACATGTCCTTCCACTAATAAGAGAAACATGGTCCATCCATACAATGGAATACTATTCAGCAATAAGCAGAAGTGAAATACCGATATCTGTTACAATACCGATGAACTTTTAAAACCTCATGCTAAGTGGAAGAAGGCATTCACAAATGACCATATATTATACTCCATTTATATGACATATCCTGAACAAGTTAATCTATACAGACAGAAGGTTAATTACTGGCTACCTTGGGCTGAGGAGGATTCAGCAGAAATAAGGGGTAATTGCTGAAGGATACAGGGTTTCTTTTGGGGGGCAATGACCTTGTTCTAAAATTGACTGTGGAGATGGTGGTACAACTCTATAAATACACTGAAAACATGTAATTGTGCATTTAAATGGTACATATATTGTCTCTCAATAAAGTTGTTTTGGTTTGCTTGTTTTCAGTACCTGGTTTAAACCCAGGGGTGCTTAACCATTGAGTCACATCCCTGGCTCTTTTTTTTTTTTTATTTTGAGACAGAGTCTCACTAAGTTGTTTAGGGCCTTGCTAAGTTGCTGAGGCTGGCTTTGAACTTGTGATTCTCCTGCCTTAATCTCCTGAGTAGCTGGGATTACAGTGTAGAATTTAAAAAATTTGGAGGGAGGGATTGAATAACACTACAGTGTCTTAGACTCATTCATTTGCTTGTTTACTTTTTCATTGTAAGCCCTTCCTTGGCAGGAACTATGTCTTTTTTGTGGGAGGGGGGTATTAAGGATTGATCTCAGGGCACTTGGCCACTGAGCCACATCCCCAGCCCTATTTTGTATTTTATTAGAGACAGGGTCTCACTGAGATGTTTAGTGCCTCGCTAAATTGCTGAGGCTGGCTTTGAACTCCCCATCCTCCTGCCTCCGCCTCCCAAGCTGCTGGGATTATAGGCGTGCTTCACCACGCTCGGCCAGGAACTATGTCCTCACCTTTTTTCCTTTGTTGAAACCATACTATATTTCAGAGGTCTTGGTATATTCTAGAACTCTTCTGTACTGGAAGCATGGGATCTTAGTTGGATAAAGGAGTAATGACATCATGATTGTCATGCAGGTTAGAAGGGAGTTTGCATTTCTAGACACTTAGAAAATGGTGGCCTCTCTCTTTCTCCCTGCCCTGGAATAGAAACAAAATGGTTGTCAGGTGGGTACCTCCTAGAGACCAGTTCTCAGGCAGTTAAAAGCCACCCAGCTCTGTAGAGTGACAGGAACAGTTCTGAAGAGCTCTCCCAGATGTATCTGGCCTGTGCTTTACTAGTGTGTAGGTTCCTGAGTGGCACGTGCGCTGAGCATGGATGGTGGGTGAACATGATGTGTGTCTGTGATGTGCATGTGTGTGGTGGGTATGTTCACTTGGAGGTGTGGCTTGTGTGAGTGAGTGTGTGTGTGTGTGTGTGTGTGGTGTGTGTGTGATGTGTGGAAACACACATGAGTGTGCTGAGAGATCCTCTGAGTCATGTGGGGGCTCACATGGGTGGGTGATGTGTGAAGCAGGGAGTGTGCAGATCAGTGTGTGTGAGGGGCATGCACGTGTGTGCCTGTGGGGCAGCCAGGTCTGCGGCTGAGCAGGCCAGAGAGGACGTCAATGTCTCCACAGCACTCATGGCCTGGGCTCCTTCCCAGATGTGCCCCCCACCCCATCTCATGACCCTTCCTGGCGTCACTTCCTCGTAAGGTCAGCAAGCCCAGCCAGGGCCTCTCAGTTTATCAAGCCAGTGCCTTTTATTTTAGACATGGCCGGGATGCTTGCCCAGACCTGGACTTCACATGGTCAGGTGCCAGCTGCCCACTACTTCTGAGCCACAGCAGCCTCCCTGAGCTCTGGCAGGACTTCTGCCCACACGAGATCCTCCTCCTGCCTGGGGTAGGGAGCAGTCTCTTACCTGACCAGACAGAGGAGTCGCACCAATAACTTTTTTTCTTCCCCATCTATGGAAAGGTGAATGCTAGCACCTGACCCTGGTGCTGACATCAGTCCTTGCTGGGGGCTCTAGTGCCACCTCACCTGTCAGCCTCGCACAGACCTGTCCAGACCCCTCTTCCTGTTACAGTGCTGCTGCTCCCTGCCATCACACTCCTGACCCCTGCTCTGTGGTCCCTTTTTCTTTTCAATAGTCCTTATCACCTTTGAACATCCGCTATGGTTTGTGCCTCTGCAAATTTCAAATTGGTATCGCCTCACTAGACTGGAAGCTCCATGATGGCAGCTTTGTCTTGTTTTTCCATGTGTCTAGAAGAGTGTGTGACATATAGAAGAAGATTAAAAAAGAAAAAAAAAATGTGTGTTCAAGCATGGGAAGGACCTCTCACCAGCACTCCCTGGGCATGGGCCCGTGGCCCAGGTGTTTGGACCCTGTCCTCCCACTGACTGCCTGGGACAGCCAGGGACAGAGGGCAGCCTCAGGTGGCTGAGGATGAAAGGTCCTGTCAACTTGCCATCATCCAGACTGATGGGAAGGCGCAGCTGTGGGACCGGGGGAAACAGGGAGGAAGTATATGCTCTGTCTATGGGGAGAGGGCTGCTGGCCAGGGGTGGACTTAGTTTAGTCTGGCAAAGCAAGGGCAGATTAATGCAGGTCAGGTGCAATTCTTTCCTCAGGGCTGGGGCTACGGCTCCGCTGAGAGCCAGTGTTTGGTTAAGGGTGTGACTGGTTAAAGGGGCCTGAAGCCAGGCACAGGGGAGGTTGAGTTACACATCATCTTTCCAGGAGAACAAGACTGTTGGCCCTCCCCTGCCAGGATGCCAGCTGCCCAAAGAGTTGGTGCCTTCGTCTTTCCTACTTTGGGACTTTATAACCTACCAACCCCATTCACAAGCATGGCCTTATTTGGGCCTCACAACCACCCTGTTCAATAGTAGGAGCTGATATGCTGGTCAGCTTCCTGTGGAATGGTAGTAACCAGCCTTCCAAGCAGGTGGGCCAGCCCTGCAGGCCTGCGCCAGGCCCAATGCCAACACCAGGGAAGCAGGGCAAACCCCATGCTGGGAAGCGGAGCATCAGGGTTGATCCCCAGGCCTGCTGTAGATTAGGCAAGATGCTGCTGTCCCTGGGACTCCGCTTCTCCTCCTAGACAAGCCAAGCCCAGTCCAGCTGATGGGCTTGAGGGGGCTTCTGTGAGGCTGGAACACAGCTAGGTTTGTGCCCTGTTGGACTCCAGTCATCAGCCAAGAGCCTCCAGGGGCTTCAGGGGGAAGCTCATTCTTGCCCTGCCCCCACCTTCCCTTTCTCCGCCTGTCCTCTTCTCTCTCTGTCCTGCATCCTGGAGTCTAAATAAAGGCCAGTCCCTGCAGAGGTGTTCCTCAGGACCCGCTGCCCAGTCACCACCGGCCATCACAGAGGCTTCCCAGGCAGGCTGGGCAAGGCTTCTGAGAGGACCCACATGTTAAATACAGTGACGAAGACTCTGCATGGAGCTAGGACACCCCAAAGGGTTAGCAATGTCAGAAATGGGACTTGATTCAGGCTTCCAGAGACTTCCACCGGGGGCCAAGAGAACCATCCAGATGTTTACCAACAGATGAGTGGGTAGATACAGTGGGGTCCTTTCATAACATGGAAAGTCATTCCGCCATAAAGAGGAGAAGTATTGATACATGCTGCCACATAATCGAACCTTGAAAACATCATTCTCAGTGACAGAAACCAAACACAAAAGTCACGTCTTGTATGAGTCCGCTCAGCTGAACCAGCGGACAGCTTTCTCCCTCCGCACTCTCACCCTTGGACAAGCGGGTTCTGCTGACGTGGCCTGACGCCGTGGCTCACGCAGTGCTTGGCATCCAGCTGGTAACTCATTCAGCTGCCCTGCTTGTTCCTGGGCTGGCACTGGGATGTAGAAAGAGCATGGGCTCCCGTCATCTCACCAGCTTCCAATCCTGCCTCGGCCATATCCCTTTTCTAACAACGAGTCAAGTTTCTTACTCTCTCTGGCCCTCCATTTCCATATTTGTGAAAGAGAAAAAGCAAGATGGTTGAGGACAAAACCAAACAAGTTTCTCAGGTAATGAGCATTCAGGAAAAGGTAATGAGCAGAAGCACGCGTGCATACACACACACACACACACACACACACACACTCTTCTGCTGGAGGTGGAAGGGTGTGATAAGGGCAAGAACTGGGTGGTCAATGGGCCAGTGTTCAGGGAGGCAGATGAAAGGGACATTAAGGAACCTGAAGTCAGGAGGGTGCTGGGAAGGCTTTATAGGTGGGGGCGTTGCTTAAACAAAAGAATCCCCACCCCAAGTCAGGCCTCCCCCGACCATGCTGGGTAGAAGGTGTCCTGGGAGGCACAGCCAGCCAAGGAGCCAGGGTGGACAGAAATCCAGACATCAAAGCTGGGCCAGAGGTTTGGGGCCAAATGAAGAGCAGCAGGAAATGGATCTTTGAGTTGAAAGGCCCAAGAAGCCCCAGGTGTTTGGGTTCCCTGAGGCTTCAGAGAGACCCAGTGGAGAGGTTGGAGCCTCCTGGACTCCCTCCAGAGCCCTGACTAGCCCTGCGCTGCTGCCTCTGTGACCCTGTAGAGGGAAGGGAGGGGAAGCCACACAGCTGTTCGGAGCTGGGGGCCTGGGAAATTGGAGCTGAGTCACAGGCCTCTGCAGGCAGGAGAGGCCACTTGAAAGGCTACCTCTGAGCTCTGGCCCAGCCTCGCCAGCAGCCCAGGATTATAGCAGGCTTCTCTGAGCTCCGGACATCTGCAGCCAGGAGTCCATTTCTCTGTCTCTCAGCTCTGCGGGGCAGCCCTCTGCTGTTGAGGAGGGGACAGACAGCTGCGTCCTGGAGCAGGGTGGGGAAGGGTCGCTGACTGGCCTAAGACCTCTGATGGGGACCCAGCAACAGTACAGAAGCCATCTGGCACCTTATCCCAGAAATGCCTTCCCCTTCCCCAGATTTGTGAGCCTCAAGGAGAAAGGGGTGGGGAGAGATAAGGGAGGCAGCAGGTAGTGCAGGACACTTAACCTACTTCTTAGAACGATCTCAAGGTCAGTCTTACTGTTTCCATGCTTCATTTGAGAAGACAGGTTCAGAGAGGTTAAGAAATTTGCTCATCATGGCCCAGTAAGTTAGTGGCAAGATGAAAATCCAGATTGGGGTCAACCTAGTTGTAAATCTTGAGTCCCACTCTACCTGGAGCCAAAATAATTAGAATGGGGTCAGAATGGAAGCCAGGGGTGGGTTGGCCTTGTCTGCATTCTGAGGCTTTGTTCGGTCGGTCAATGGCTGCATTGTCGAGGTAGCACACTGAGAAGGCAGAAGAGGTCACCAGCTTTGCAAATTGCTCCTGGATGACAGTTTAGTTCCCACCCTGCAGTGAGTCCAAAAGAAAAGATCAAGTCAGATGTCAACAAACTGGAGGTTTAGCTGAAACAAACTAAAACAAACAAACAAAACTAGATATCTTAGAAAACACTTAGAGAGGCCAGATAATTGCTGGTACTGAGCATAATGACTTATCCCGTGGGACTTGACTCAGCCAGGATAGGCTAGAAGTTGCTGCAATAACAAATAATTTCCAAATCTCAGTGGTTCACACAATGAAGGCTTATTTCTTACATTACTTACTCAGCACAAGTCAACAGGGGTGTTCTGCTCACTGAATGGATCAAGTCAGGCTTCATCCTGCAACAGGGGCACAGGAAAGAGGCAAACTGCATCATGGCTTTTACATCTTTTGCTTGCACTTCATTGGAACAAAGGAAGTCACATGATATACTAGTCAGCTTTCTGTCACTGTGACAAAATGCCTGAGCTAATTGACTTAAAAGCAGGAAATGTTTATTTTGGCTCACAGTTTCACAGGCTTCAGTCCATGACTGGCTGGCCCTGTTGCTCTTGGATAGGTATCAAGGCAGTACATCAAGGTGGGAACACGTGGCACTGGAAGCTATTTACCTCATGGTAGCAGGGAAACAAAGAAAGAGGAAAAGGAGAACCCAGGGTCATGCTATACCCTTCAAGTTCATGCTCCTATATGACTGGAAAACTTCCAACCAGGCCCCACTTCTGAGTGTTTCCACTACCTCCTAGTAACACCACAGGCTATTAACATGGGGACCTTTAGGGGACACTTGTTCAAACCATGGTATATGGCACTATCTAACTTAAGGTGCCGGGAAGTACAACCCACCCAGTGCCCAGGAGCAGAGGGAAATGTCTGATGGACTGTACTTATGACCACCTCAAGGCCAAAGAGATGACTGGCCTGTGGGTGGATGCATTTGTGAGACCACCTAAGCATGTCCTTCTCAGGGAAACTGTGAATGCCCATCCACAGAGGCCAAGGCAGGATGGACACATTGCAGGAACATGATGGAGCCTGTTTGCCATTACTGGCCTAGACTGTGTGACCGCACAGGGCAGTTAAAGGCAAGGTCTCTGGAGCCAGAGGCACCTGTGTCCAAATTCTGTTCTCTCTCAACAGCTGTGTTACTATGTCCAGATTACTTAATGTCTCTGGGATCCAGTCTCCTCTTCCATAACGTTGGGATAATAAGAAGCCCATTGAATTGCTGTGAGGATTAAATGAAATATTACACCTAAAGCCCATGGCACACTAGCCTGGCACACGACAAGCTCTAATCAAGTCGGTTGTACTTGTTGTTGTTCCCATTCCTACCCAAGATCCTGTGCCTCATCCCTTTCCCTGCCTCTCACATCCCTAAAACGTCAGTCAGCAACCCGGGCAGGGTTGGGAGCAATCTGTGCGCTAGCCGAGCAGGCTGAGCATTCCCCATGACCGTTGCGTGGTCTACTGAGGTAGGGGCTTCTCTAACCCACCCTGCTCCTCAATGGACTGTCCTCAGCTGGACTGCAGAGCAGCTTCCTTCTTCTGCTCATCTTCAGATCTTCCCTGACAATCCTTGATCTGATGACTTATGTCCCTGTGACTCTGCCTTTTTGCATAATGTCATATAAATGGGGGCTTTTGGTGTGTCGCCTTTCTTCAGTCTCTAGATTTATCCACTTTATAGAGATGACTGGATAGAGACCTCTCTTCTGCCTTCCTCCCTATTCAGTGTCACTGATGTCTGCTCCTTGGTTTCTGTCTTCATAATTCTAAGTTAAAGGCAAATCTGCAGCTGTGATCTGTCCCTACTCTTCACATAAATTCGAAAAAAATCATCTTAGAGACCTCAGGAGGAGATGTGGTACAGTGAGCTGTTGGGTCAGACATGGGTGCTGCAGGAGCACAGAGGAGGAGCGGAAGTTAAGAGAGGCTTTCTGGAAGAGGCGGGCTTGCCCTGAGTTTTGTCCACTTGAGTCTCTGCAAGCAGCTGAGCAGCTGTGGCCGACCGCTCTCAGGAGCTGCCAGACCGAACTGCAGTACCTGCTTGCAGACGCCAGAGGGCAGACGAGGGGGGCCATGCTGGGCCCTCCTGAGCTCTGCAGGCCGCCGCAGCTCAAAGCTCCCAGATCACTAGGAGCTGCAGCAGGAGGGAGAACTGACGCCAGACTCTCGGCCTCCAACCCCTTGGAGGCTCGAGTCCATGAAAGCCGTCCAAAGCTGTGGTTTCCACTGCTTTTCATTGGTATTGTCGCATCTGCACTCCTGATTTCTCAAGTGTGGTCGCTGGAGGCATTGCAATGGCATCAGCTCATTAAACATGTCAATTCCAGGAATCTGCATATTTAGCACTTGGCCCATGTTCCTCTCAGGCACAGGATGGACTAAGAACCCCAGGATTGAGGCTTTGCGTAATCTCAGTCCTTTACACTTCTCTGTTCTTCTCTTGCCTATTTTTCATGGCAGGTAAAGGGTCTGTAATTTGGGGAACAATACTTGATTTCTGTAGATTCATGACTCACACCATGTTAAAAGCCCTGTAGTAAAAAACCCTGCATGACTCTGTTAAACCCAGCAGTTCCCCCAAGTTATTTGACAGGGAACCCCATTTCCCATTTATATCTAATGAAGCAGCCTGGAGAAGGGCCACCCTAACCACCTTCAGGCTGGACCCCAGGGTTCCCTCCTTGATGTCCTCAAACACTACACATTGTGCCACTTCTCTACCACCCTCTCACTCCCTGGGGAAGCCTTCCTGGATCTCTGTAGCACACCTGAGGCTTTTCGGGGTCTCCAAGTTTAAGTAACCCTCCCTTATATGTCATTTGGGTCACTTACTGGGTTCTCCACTTCCAGCCAACTTAGTATAGCAAAACCTTCCTTCTCCTTTTGTTCTCAAGGAGAAGTGACAATAGTGACCCTGCTGGGCAACATCTCCAGGAAAGGAAAAGGCAAAACTGCTCCAAACCCCAAGTCCAGCCGATTCTCTAGCCTGAGCCCCAGCAAGTTGGCCCCGCCCCTTCCCAGCTCAGCATCTCATCCCCTGGCCTGCCTCATGCAGACCACTGGTTCACTCATCACCACCCTGGGCTGCTCTCGGGACCAGCAAAGGTGATTTCACCTGCTCAGAGGGGACAGAAAGTCATTGCAGCTAAAGTCACAGGCCACTCGGTTTCCATTATCCATCAGGTTAGTTCAGTGGTTCCTGAACTTATGGCTTCCAAAGGCCTGTGCTAGAGTTTGAATGTGTCCTCCAAAAGTTCATGTGTTGGAAACTTAATCCTCAAAGTCACATGTCAGTGGTGTTTGGAGGTGGAGACCTTGGGAGATAATTAGGATTACAGAAGTCATGAAAGTGGAGCTGCCATGGTAGCATTAGTGGCTTTATAAGAAGAGTGCTAACATAATTCTTCTATCTCACTGTGTGATGTCCTCTGCCATGTTATGATACAGCTCAAGGCCCTCCCAGATGCTGGCATCATGCTCTTAAACTCCTCAGTCTCCAGAACTGTAAGCCAAATAAACTTCTGTTCTTTATAAATTACCCAGTCTGTGGTATTCAGTTATAGCAACAGAAAACACTCAGACCATAAGCAAACCGTCCCTAAGTGCCCATGTGAAATGCCCACTAAGGTTCCCAACTGCTGAAAGGCCCATTAAAATATTGTCTGATCTGTGCTTTAGTTTTCCCAAAGTGTGATTCTTGGGGCTTTTGAATGAGAATCACCTGGCTTTTGTAAAATACTTTTAAAACAAATTTTAATACCAAAAATGCAAAAGGAATAGATTTTCAGAATAAAACCCCCTAAGTTAATAAATTTAACTTTATTGAAAGTTCATTATTTTTTCCACAACTTTAATTTTTTTTTTTGAAAACAAATAAAAACCTTACCACAAGCCAACTTGTGTCCTTGGGCCAGGGTTTGAAAAGCAAGAGTGGATGTGCCCCTACTATGAGCATAGGTCCCTGCTGAGGACCGCTGTGACTGCAGTACTAAGACTGAGGGTAAGTTCTGGGATTCCAGTTCACACTCTGTGTACTGTAAAGACCTGGCATTTTAAATAAAAGGGAGAGGTTATTGCCGTTATCTTCTACACTTGATCTTCATGCTGATCCAAGGATTGAGAGTTTATGAAAAGTCAAGAAAGAAGTACCATCTCAGGAGGCACACAGAGTCTGCTTGAGGGGTTCAATGTCCAGTTGTTGGTGGGAAGTCGTAGGCACTGCCCCGGTCAGGATGGTAAAGGGTGGAGGAAACCTGGATGGCAGAGGGAAGAGGAAACGACCTCTGCAGATGAATCCCCAGAAGGTCATGATGTGATTTTCATTTCTCTGCAGGGATGGCCCAGGAAGGAGCAGGCTGCTTAAGTTCTTTGACTTTAGAAAGAAAAGCTGGGACTAATGGGGAGAAATGACGGAAAGGCACATTTAAGCTTATAAGAGGAAAGAAGCCTAGGAATTAACGATGCCTAAGTAATAGCTTCTTATTACAGGATGCAGAGTTTGGATAGTCATTTGGGAAGAGGTGGAGAACATTACTACATTTAAATTAAAATAATGAAATTAAATACAAATAATGAAAATAATAGTTTATGATTATAGTACATGACATTTATTATGTTGTTTTAATGCAATTGCATTTTAAAACAGTATTGAGAGGTAAAACATTATCTGACTTTAGATAATGTTTTATTGAGGACATGTGAACAAAACAGAAGTGCTTACTTTTGTGGAGTTTGCAATGTAGAAATTCCATAGATTTTATATTATCCTTAAGAAACCAGAAGAACTTAAAGTTAGGGTAAAATAAGTCAATATAAGAAAAAAAGAAAGGCAATTATAAACTATAACAAAAACAACAAAGTTAATTTAATCATAGCATACTACTGATTATATAGTAAGCAATATTTACTTAATCATAAGAATGTAAATAAATGCTTTTCGGTTTCTGAAACAACTTGTAGACAAAGCTTGCATGCTTAGTGATGATTTAAGAAAGAAATGTAAATGGAAACTATTTTGAAAATATAAAAATAAATATGTAGGGGCTGGAATTGTGGCTCAGTGGTAGAGAACCTGTCTAGCACATGGAGGCACTGGGTTTGATCCTCAGGAAAAAAAAAATCAATCAATCAAATAAAGGTATTGTCATATGATCATCTCAATAGACGCAGAAAAAGCATTCGACAAAGTACAGCATACTTTATGTTCAAAACATTAGAAAAACTAGGAATAACAGGAACTTACCTCGACATAGTAAAAGCTATCTATGCTAAGCCTCAGGCTAGCATCATTCTCAATGGGGAAAAATTGAAGGCATTCCCCTTAAAATCTGGAACAAGACAGGGATGCCCTCTATCACCACTTCTATTCAATATAGTTCTCGAAACACTGGCCAGAGCAATTAGACAGACGAAAGAAATTAAAGGCATAAAAATAGGAAAGGAAGAACTTAAATTATCACTATTTGCAGATGACATGATTCTATACGTAGAAGACCCAAAAGGGTCTACAAAAAAACTACTAGAACTAATAAATAAATTCAGCAAAGTGGCAGGATATAAAATCAACACGCATAAATCAAAGGCATTTCTGTATATCAGTGACAAAACTTCTGAAACGGAAATGAGGAAAAACACTCCATTCACAATATCCTCAAAAAAAATAAAATACTTGGGAATCAACCTAACAAAAGAGGTGAAGGACTTATACAATGAAAACTACAAAACCCTAAAAAGAGAAGTAGAAGAAGATCTTAGAAGATGGAAAAATATACCCTGTTCATGGATAGGCAGNCAGTAGATGGGGTAGAGAGAGAAGATGGGAGAGGAGGGGAGGGGAGATAGTAGAGGATAGGAAAGGTAGCAGAATACAACAGTTACTAATAGGGCATTATGTAAAAATGTAGATGTGTAACCGACGTGATTCTGCAATCTGTATTTGGCGTAAAATTGGGAGTTCAAAACCCACCTGAATCAAATGTATGAAATATGATATGTCAAGAGCTTTGTAATGTTTTGAACAACCAATAAAAAAAAAACAAATAAAGGTATTGTGTCCATCTACAACTAAAAAAAATTTTTAAATGCTAGTAATTGATGGCACTCATTTTCATAGCCTGCTATGTGTGACTTCAGAACTTACATCCCTCAGAAAGAACTTGTCTGAGCAATTTCTCTTCTCTCCCTGTTCTGAAAACACTTCTTCCTAAAAATAAATTTTTTAAAAAAGTGTACCCAATGGAATACCCAATAAAAATATTAAAATACGTGAATAGCAAATGGAATATTCAAGATGGAAAAAATGTAAGAAAAGGTGAGGTGTTAATAGCATAATCCTCATACAGGATTGTTGGGATATTGAATAGAGTTAATTTTTAAAAAATAGAAACGTAAGTATTTTGTTGAAATACTCAAGTGTAAGTACTTGAAGTAACAGTGTGTTAGCAGTAGCAGCAGCAGCAGTAGTGATTGTCATAGTAAGAGAGAAAGAAAGAGATGAGAGATCAATTGACTAAACAAAGAGAAAGAGGAAAAAAGGAGTTTGCGTGAACTAAATTCTCATTTTCTATTACCTAAAGTTAGTAAATCAAGAAATAGATCTAGCTGGGCAAAGTGGCACATCTCAGTGACTGGGAGGCTGAGGCAGGAAGAGTACAACTTTGAGTCCAGTCTGGGCAGTCAGCAAGACCCCACCTCCAAATAAATAAATAAATAAATAAATAAATAAATAAATGGCAGGGGATGTCGCTCAGTAGTAAAGTGCCCATAAGTTCAATCCCCAGTACCAAAAAAAAAAAAAAAAACCTATAAACATTTTATTTAGAGTTGCAGAGGCTGAACACCTAGAAAATAAAAAATGATTAAAAGAAGGTTGCCATGGAAAGGAATCCAGGGTAGGGAGGGTTGGTCCAAGAAATTTGTTTTTCATCATAAACATGTCTAATGCTTCTTGGTTAAAACAAATATGATATAATATATTCATTTTTTAAAAAAAATAATTCTAAAGTGATCTTCTCCATTAAATAGATGAAAACATTGAGGTTCAGAGAGGTGAACTGTCTTTCCTGAAGTCACAATGCTCAGAAGAAAAGGGACCAAAATGAATGCCCTATTTTCTGATACCAGCTCCTTAGTGCTGTCTGGAGTGGCCCCCAAAGAACCCCTAAGAGTCCTTCCCTGGCAGCCGCTGTGATTCACCATCCATCCAGGCTGCTGTGCCGCGGCACCTGCTATTTTCTCTGCGTGGTGGGTCCTTCCCAACTTCTTTCCCTGGCATGCGTCTGCTCATTTTTTATGACTCAGCCCCGTGTCAACTCCTCCAAAACCGTGACTCTCTTCGGTCCTCCCTGCATACTCGCCTGCCTCTACCGTAATGCTTACTTATGATCCCATGAGGTCATAAATATTTGGCTGTCCCTCTGTCTGTCTATCTTGCCCTCTCTTGGCTAGCCTGTGGACCCCTCAAGCAGCAGTTTGTGTCTGATTCAACATCACACCCCCCTCTCTCACCCAAATGCCTGCCCCGGAGCCTCAAAAGTGTGCGTGGACTTGTGAATGGGTGGAGTGCAGGCATCTCTGACTCCAAGCTTCTGGGCTGGTGGCCCAAGACCCAAGCCCTGGCCATAGGCCTGACAGCTGTGGAGGGGGCTGTTCCATCAGGTCCAAACTCAGCCCAAGTGACCCTCCCACCCCTGCCTTTGTGCTCTAGCCCTCCAGTTTCCTTGTCCCCCTCCCTCGTCCGGAGGCTTATCTACAAATCCCGAGACTCACAAAAAGCAGGCTTAAGAGCCAAGGGGAGCCTTCCATCTGGATTGAATTAAATCACTGACAGAGTTATGTCTCCCAGTCAGCAGGGGCTGGAGGAAGGTTTGGGAAACAGACCAGACCTTTCCTCCTTGGAGGAGCTAACTCAGAAGGAAAATAATGTGCTGGTAAGAGCTGCTCATAGGGGTAGGAGAAAAGACTTGGGTTACTTAGCACATCACTTACTAGCTGTGTGTCCCTAGGCAGGATCTCATAGTCTCTGGGCCTCTTTTCTCATCTGGATAATAGAAGCAGGGACTGTGGTGGGGAGATTAACTGAGGCAAAGCATGAGGCTGTGTTCTGAGCAGCACTGGCTCAGAGCAAGTGCTCAGTGTGTGTGTGTGTGAGCTTTCTTCTCCTCTTTTTCTCTATATTTTTCATCACAGTTCTTTATGGATATAGTTATATTAACAAATTGTCACTTTGTTACAACAACAACAAAAAAACACCTTCCTATCCTGTCCCCACTATTTCTTTTTCCCCAGAGGCAACTCTTTTATAAAACAATTCTTCTGGTATTTATTTCCATAGTTTGAAATAACTACTTGCATGGCTACTTTTTGAATTTCTTATTTTAAACATTTCCAACTGACTTTTTTTTTTATCATGGGAGATGATCCTTATTCTCCATCTCACATTCAGTCTCTGTATCTACTGCTCCCTCTCCCTTCCCCCTTTTCTCTCAGACACATGGCGCAACAAACACACACACACACACACACACACACGCACACACACACACACACACTCACTGCCGGTGTTGTTGTCCCTGGTCCTCCCATTACAATTGTGTCATCATCTTGGTTAGAGTCATTTTCATGGTTCTCATCTCTTTTGATTATGTAAACACCCTCCACAGCTGAGACATAATTTAGACCGCAGTTGCTTTTTCTCCTCTGAATGGCATTTTCCCTTCTGGAATTAATAATTACCATTCTGTTCAACTGGTATTTTTAAATGTTTGGTGTATTTTGTTTTATCTACCCAAACACCCACTTTGTTGTGTAAGTCTCTCCGTGTGTTCAGCCACATCTGAGCGCTCGGAGTCCCTCCTGGCCTCTGGAACAGCTCCTCTGGTTGGCTGCTGTCTGGGCTCTCTGTGCAGCTAGCTACCCAATCTTCTTTCACTCTCATCCGCCATCTCTCTTGTGTTAGATCTCCTGCTTTCTGGACTCCAGGTCTTTCTCTTTCTTGGTTCGGACCCTCATTTTTGGTGAGACAAACCCTCTAGAAGCATGAGGACATGTGAGGCAAATAACTAAGAATGTTCTGATTCTCTCCACCACACACACACACACACACACACACACACACACACACACACACACACTAGGTTGATAGTTTAGCTGGGCATAGAATTCTAGTTTGAAAATAATTTTGTCTGGAAAAGTTGAAGACATTCCTTCGCATCGACTGTGAGCTAATGCCATTCTGATGACTGGATATTTGTTAATAAGCCTATTTGTGTTTACAGAATTGTTAAGGACCTTCTTTTTGCTCCAAGTGTTCCCATATCACCATATCTCATCATGTTGACTTCTTGTGTATGGGTCTATTTTCACCCACGGTGCAAGGCACATGCTGAGACTTTTTCATCTAGGAATTCATGTCTTTTCATTCTAGGAATATTTCTTGAATCATTTTTTGTTGTTTTTTTCTAATTAGTTATACATGACAGCAGATGTATTTCAACTCATTGTACACAAATGGAGCACAACTTCTCATTTCTCTGTACAATGCTGTGGGAAGCCTTTCTCACACGAGATTGGGCACCTCCCTGATTGGGTGTGAGGCGTTCTGGCCAAGCTGTGTCAGAACTAATCCCCACCCTTTTTAGGTGCGAGAGCCCATCCGTGTGGGGGTGTGACTGACCATTGACCCTGAGACCAATCACTGACCCTGACCTTGGAATGCTGTCCCCCTCGACCTTCATTGGATGGAATTTTCCCCTGAATTTCTTGTTCCCCAATAAAAGGCCGCTCCCTGGTGTGCTCTCTCTCTCTCCTGCTGATCTCTTGTGAAACCTCACTACCACATCAGGTGGCTCGAGGCAGGAGCCAGGAAGGGCCGTCTCTGAGCTGGGCAAGAAAAAGGTATATTGAGTTTATGTGTCTTTATTTTGATCTCACTAGTTAACTTCTATGTTTAGGACCTCTAGTATGAAGCTAGCATGCTGGTCGCGTGGTGGACGATGCAGAGTCACACTGTTTGTGCAATCATACTTATACATGGGGTAATAATGTCAGTCTCATTCCACCATCCTTCCCGCACCCACTCCCCCTTCCCTCCCTTCTCTTCCCTCTGCTCAATCCAAAGTTCCTCCATTCTTCTCTAGTCCTCCCCCATTATGGATCAGCATCCATATACCAGAGAAAACATTTGGCCTTTTGTTTGGGGGAGATTGCCTTATTTCACTTAGCATGATATTCTCCAATTCCATCCATTTACCTGCAAATGCCATTATTTCATTCTTCCTTAAGGCTGAGTAATATTCCATTGTGTATATATACCACATTTTCTTTATCCATTCATCTGTTGAAGGGTATCAAGGTTGGTTCCTTGAATCACTTTTTTTTTTTAAATGATTTTCTTCCCCAATTTCTTTTCTCTGCTCCCTGGTTTCAGGCTTACCTGTTGAACCTTGAATTGTTCCTTCAGTTTTCTCATTTTTTTCTTTCCTGATTTCCATTTTTATATTTTCCTTCCTCTTTCTGGGAGAATTCCTAAATTTCATGTTCTTTCCTAATTAATTGATTCACTTTAAAAAAATTATATCTCCCTGTTTTCAAAATTAATAGGACTTACTTTTATAGCAATTTCAAGTTTACGGAAAGTTTGAAGAGGAAATACAGAGAGATCCTACATGGTGACTCTTCCCCCACATGTGGCTCCCTCTATTATTAACATTTGGCATTAGTGTGGTATATTGGTTCCAACTGATGAGCCAATATTGATGTATTATGATTAACTGAAGTCTGTAATTCATATTAGGGCTCGCTCCTTGTGGTGCATGTTCTATGAGTTTTGACAAATGTATGTCACGAATCAACCATGATATACTTCATTCAGAATAGTTTTACCTCCCTGAAAACGTCCTTCACTCTTTTCATCCTCCAACCCCTAGCATCTCTGGTTTTGCTTCTTCCCCAATGCCATGTAGTTAGAATCACAAATCTCTGAAGGCTGGATTTTTCACTTAGTAAGAGGCATTTAAGGTTCTTTCATGTTTTTTCTTAGTTTGGTAACATATATATATATATATATATATATATATATATATATATATATAATCACCAAAGAAATGTCCATTGTATAAATGCACCACAGTATCTATCCAGTTATCTATATCCAAGGACATCGTGGTTGCTTCCAGTTAGGGGCAAATGGGAATAAAGTAACTGTGAACATTTGTATGCAGATTTTTGTACTGACCTAAGTTTTGAACTCATTTGGGTAAATACCAAGGAGCACTATTGCTGGGTCATATGGTAAGAGTATTTTTAGCTTTTTAAGAAACTGCCAGACTATCTTCCAAAGTAGCCAAACCGTCTTGTATTCCCACTGGCAATGAACGAGAGTTCCTGCTGTTTCACATCCTCACCAGCATTTGGTGTCAGAGGGTTTCAGATGTAGCCATTCTTATAGGTGCATGATGATGTCACATTGCTGTTTGAATTCATGGTTCTCTAATGGCTATGTTGCTGAGCATCTTTTTATTTTCTTATCTGCCATCTATGCAGTAGTCTCCTTTTACAAAGTACAGGGGTACAAGAGGTTCTGTAGATCCTTAAAACCACAGATAACAGCAAATCCTACGTATGCTACTTTTTTTTCTATAGTACCCACATACCTATTAAAAAACTTAACTTTTAAATTAGGCACAATAAGAGATTAACAAAAACAACTAATAATAAAATGGAACAATCATACCAATATGCTGTAATAAAAGTTATTTTAAATTTATGAATTGTTTATTTCTGGGATTTTCCATTTAATATGTTTGGACCCTGGTTAACACCAGATAAATGAAACTTTGAAAAGCAGAATTGAAGGTAAGGGGAGAAACTACTGTGGGTCTTCTTTGAGAAGGTATCTGTTCCTGCATTTTGCCCATTTCTTAATTGGGTTGTTTTCTTCTTGTTGAGTCTTAAGAGTTCTTTGTATATTAGAGGATAGAAGTTATTTACAGGATATATTTTGCAAATACTTTCTCTGAGACTTTGGCATGTCTTTGCATTTCCTTAACCTACTGAGTTTTTATTGCTAGTTTATGTTGAATTTCTAACATTTAATTTTTGTTCTCTGAATGTCTTTTCTTGTAGTTCTTTCTTTTTGTCTCAGATATGCAATACTTACTCCTATCTCCTTCAGAATATTCATGCTGCTGTGAATATGGGCATGCAGATGTCTTTGATATACTGAGTCTATTTCCTTTGGATATATACCCAGTAGTGGGAGTCCTGGATCATACAGTAGTTCTGTTTTTGATTGAGGAACCTCCACACTGCTTAGCTATTCTAACAAGTTAACTTCCAGGTGCTCCCTACTTTTATTACTCCACACTCATCTGAACCCAATGTCTTTCAGTTCAGATACCTTGATTTTGTTCTCCTCAGATAATGGACCTCCATGATTCTGCCAAGGTGGAGAACAGACTGACCCTTATGTGTGTGGTGAGGGTGAATGGATCTGGGGAGTCTCATTACTTCTTAGACGTTTTTAAGACATAATATATTTTATTCCATGGGGATAATTTCACTTTCCCCTAGTGTTTTAATAGCATACAAGAATAATGTCCAATATCTTTTCGTGTTATTTATTTCTAATAACTCTTTTTTAGTAAAAATAGGATAGAATTATTTTTCTGTTACCCTGCAATAAGATTTTACTAAAATTTGTACTTTCTGATCATCTATTCATACAAATATCCAGATTTTTCTTACACTCAAACTTGACTATACTGTTGGAATTTGAACAAAGCACTCCTATTAGAAACTGTTTCTAAATTTTTTTTTAAGTTGTAATTGGATCTTTTATTTTATTTATTTATATGCGGTGCTGAGGATTGAACCGAGGGCCTCACACATGCCAGGCAAGTGCTGTACTACTCCAGCCCCTGTTTCTATAGATTTTAATTGAGTAAATTCTTCAGGCTATTCTGGATTCTAGCTAGCATTATCTAATATTTATTGTTTCCACTGATTTTGTTTAAAATTAACTTTCTGTTTGGTACACATGTCTCCTTAGGCTCCTCCTGGCTGGGACAGTTGACTACTTTGAGGAGCCAGGTATTTTATAGAACATCCTTCGATTGGGATGCATTTCTTGGGATTAGACTAGGGTATGTATTCTAGACAGAGATGATAGCAATTGTGTTGAAGTGTTGCATGACACATGTCAGTTACACAATGATGTCAACCACACTCACTGGCCAAGGTGTTTACCAGGTTTCTCCACTATACAGTTACTCTGTCCACCACTACTACCCACAACAACCCTTCTGAACTGGATTTTTTGGAAGGAGGTTACTGTGTACAATCTGTATTTGAGGACTGGGGAATTACATTTCAACTATTTGAACAGAGAATGTCTATATAAATCATTTGGAATTATTCTAATCAGGAGATTGAATTTTTCTCTCTCGTCTATGTATTCGGTCATCATTTCTGTCAGAATGGACTAAAAGATTTTTATTTTATACTTGAGTTATAATCCAATACCACTTTATTTCATTGTCCAAATTGTTCCAGCTTTGCCTATGAGGAGCCCTTACAGTTGGCATTCACACATATACCTATCACTGTGTGTGTACTTTGTGTGTGTGCACACGTGTTTAATTGAGCCCTCTCTTACTTTCTGGCATTAAATGATGCCCCAGGCTTATTTGTGTATTTCGGGTCCAGTTATAGAAACAGACATTTCTCCTGTTACTAATATTATTAGTAACCAGGGCTCCTGGTTCTAGTTTTTGGAAAATGATATTAGTAACCAAGATCTGGGTGCTAGGGGTGCTCAGTAATGTCGAGATGTCATGGCTTTTGGGCCTGCTCAGCTGACAGAGCAAGAATTATATGTGTGTATACCCATGAATACACATACACATGTATGTATTTCTGTATGTAACCAGTTATATTATATCTATATTAAACTAAACATGGGTTCATGGTGGTATTTCTTACTCTAATCCATTAACAAACAGATCATTCTAGGTTCTTCTCCTACTGATCTGGAACCTTCTATCCCACAGTTAAAATCAGACTCCATCTACTTACCTAATCATTCAATTCCAATATACATGAAGAGCAGTATCAGAATCTGTTATGGTTTGGATGTGAGGTGTCCCCCCAAAAGCTCATAATGAGACAATGCAAGAAGGTTCAGGGGAGAAATGATTGGGTTATAAGAATCTTAACACAATCAGTGTATTAATCTCCTAACAGGGATTAATTTGAGTGGTAGATAACTGAAGTGGTAGAGTATGGCTGGAGGAGGGTCTTTGCGGGGCATGGTTTTTGGGGTGTATGTTTTGTATCTGGAGAGTAAAATCTCTTTCTGCTTCTGATCACCATGGTGGGAGCTGCTTCCTTCCATCTCAATCTCCAGCCATGATTCCTGCCTCACCTTGAGCTGCCAGGAATGGAGCCCTCTGTCAATGTCTGAAACTGTGAGCTCTCAAATAGACTTTTCCTTCTCTAAAGTTGTGCTGGTTGGGTCTTTAAGCCACATCAGTGAGAAAGATGAGTAAAACAGAATCATTAGCCTGTGTTCCCATGGGAGATAACTAGAATATAAATCAATTGCACAGATCACGTACAGGGTTTTTGCCCATTAATATTACGCATTCCCAAATGGACTCATTTCCAAAGTTACTTATGTGAGCACCGTTTTCCCCCATCCCTTCAGTCATTTGTGTTCCTGTACCTGTAATACGGTTAAGTCGTTTTGTCATATTCTTCATTTCGTTCTAAGCTCTGCGGACCTCCTAAATGATTTAAGAAAAAAAATTTTTTCATTCATGTGGATTCAGCCTGTGTGTTATAAAGTTCTACGGGTTTGACAAATTCACTGTGACAGTATCATACAGAAGTTTTACAGCCCTAAAAGTTCCCTGTGCCTTACCCATTCAGTCTCCTCCTCTCCCCAGCAATCACTCATCTTTTGCTTTCTCTGCAGCTTTGCCTTTTCTAGACAGTGTGTATTTAGAATCACATAGAATGTAGTCTTTTCAAACTGGTTTATTTCCCTTAGCAATATTTTATTAAGATTCATCCATATCTTTTCAAGCTTGATAGCTCATTTCTTTTTATCACTGAACAATATTCAATTGTATGAGTGTGCAATAGTTTGTTTTTTCCATTTACCTATTGAAGGACATCTGGGTTGCTTCCAGCATGTTATGAATAGAAGTGCTAGGAACATTTGCATGCAGGTTCTTGTGAGGGTTTAGGTTTTCAAGTCCGTTGCCTATCTAAATAGACTTTTGGCCAATCGTTTCTCTTTTTGGCTCCACCTTCATACTCACTTCCAGAGGAGAGAGGTACTGCCTGTTCAGAGCAGTGTAATTCAATGCAAATCCTAACATGTGTTCAACCCACCAACCTCAACCAGAAGTGCCCCCTCTTTTCTTTCTCAGAGGGTTAGATTTGAGTTCCCTGGGGATAGGATAATGTCTTAGTCTGTTTTCTGTTGCTATAACAAAACACCTGAGGCTGAGTACTTTTAAGAAAATGGGTTTGTTTAGCTCATCATTTTGGAAGCTGAAAGTTCAAGAATGGGCAGCATCATCCATTCAGACTCTGGTAAGGGTCTCCTCTGGGTAGACCGCAATATGGCAGAAAAGATGGCAAAGGAACTGGCTGCATGCAGAAAGAACTAAGCATGTGGAATAGCTTCACTCTATAACAAACCCCTCCAGAGGGACTAGCATTAATTCCTTTGGAGGGTGGTACCCCCAGTACCTAATTACTTTACACTAGACCCCACCTCTTAAAGGCTCTATCACCTCCCAGAATTGCCACACTGAGGACCAAGCTTCTAGCAGATGAATTCTTTGGGGACAGACCATATCCAAACTCTAGCTAATAGACAGAGGCAGCATAAGTAAAATCATGGTTGCTGTGACTCCAAGCATATAACACTCTGCCTCCAAACCCTTTTCCCATTTCACTATCCCAGCAGAGTCTGGCCATAGTTCTCGACTCTTAGGGCTCTGTAGGCCCAAACCCATGAGGGGTGGGGTGGGTCAGCTCGATATTCTGTGCTGGAGCCTCATAGCAAAGTCCTGTGTGGCCACAGCTTAGCCTGGGGAAGTGATCCAAATGGAGGGGAAGGGGAAATGCAGCAAGTGCCCCATCAATCAATAAACTTGATTGACATTTTTCTAGTCACTGACACATCCACTCTCTTTTTCCTAACCGTTTCTTTCAGCAAACCTTTGGGGCAAGTGGCTGGGGTGATGAAGCCTGGAGTTAGAGCCAAGCCATTAAGTGAGTGGCCATTGACTGGAATCCCCTCCTGCTGCCATGACAGCCTGCGGCCTTGCTCTTCTCTCCTTTCCCTCTACCCAGTGTGCCTTCCCTGGGTGACTCAGTGCCCTCACCGATAGATAGCATGTGTTCTAGGGATTCTCAGGTGATGTCTCCAGACATGGTGCCCTTTGTGAGCTCTAGCTAGTGGAGAAGGTTTGCCCTCAGTGTATCATAGGCATCACGGCCACAAGTCCCCCATGCCACTCTGCCCTCTTCAGATCACACCCCTTCAAATCACACCCCTTCTGGTTTACTTACATATTTGCTCTTGTTTCTGAGGACTGTTATGTATTTATTTGGTAGCCTTTACCATTGCTATAATTTGTTAGGTCTTTGGGTGGGGGCAAGACAGCTGTGTGACTTGAGATTGAAAGAACCTGTCTGTCCTTTCCCAGGGTCCATGCTCAAAGGCTCTCGAGGTCTCCCTTCAGCCCTGAAACTCCCTTCACACAAGTGCAAGTCCATCATGTGCAGGGAAGGATGATTCTCAACCCCTCATGAAAGGGGGTTGTGGTCTTTCCACCCCGTGGTGCCTTTCTTAGGGTCTATTTTAACCTTCATTCTTCCTCCTACCTCGTCAACTCATCTCTCACTGGGGTCAAAAGCCTCCCAGCTCTCTGGTTTCCTTTTTGGAAAATACACTGGAGATTTTTTTCCCATGGGAAGGATGGAAAGCAAATCTGGTTCTTAGGATGACTCCTTAGCTACGTAGCCAACGACCAAGGGTTTATGCAACGTTCTCACTGTCTGGAGGCCTGTGAGGGTGAACTGTTCCTGCTTACCAGAGAAAGCTCAAATGTCCCATCTGGTCACCAAAGCCACTCAATATCTGCAGTATTAACCTTATCTCAGGCTGCAAAGACTCAGTAGATTAGGAGCCTGGGTCTGCAGCCAGAGCATTTGGGTCTGTGATCTGACTGCTGTGCTTGCTGTGAGGTCTTGTGCAAGTGATTGATGTCACTCTCTGGGCCTCGGTTTCCTTCTCTGTGGGAGGATAACAGTGGTGTTATGCACCTCAAGCAGTTTTTAGGGAGATTCAGTGAACTTTTAGGAAGGTAAAGGAAAGGGCTCAGAATAGCACCTGTGCTCTGCAGATGTCGGCTCCTGTCCCTAGCCCTTCACTTCCCAGAACATCTGACATGACCTGCTTCTTCCCGCTCCAGCTCTGAAGCTTCTTTTGGGCAAAGATTAAATCCTTGTTTTACTTTTCCTTTCCTCTTTTCCCCTTTTTTTTCCTTCTCATATTATTTATGGTAACTACCATTTTTGAACCCTGGGTACATGCTAGCTCCTTCTCAAAGATTTTATTTTTATATATATATATATATATATATATATATATATATATATATATATATATATAT
>NW_025999946.1:234208-250595 GCF_001458135.2 Marmota marmota marmota
ATATATATATATAGTACTGGGGATTGAACTCTGGGGCATTCAACCCTAAGCCACATCCCCAGCCCTACTTTGTATTTTATTTAGAGACAGCCTCACTGAGTTGCTTAGCGCCTCTCCATTTGCTGAGGCTGGCTTTGAACTCACGATCCTTCTGCCTCAGCCTCCCCAGCCACTGGGATTTCAGGCGTGCACCACCTTGCCCAGCCAAACATTATATATTTTAACCTTTGCAATAGCCCTGAAAGTTTTCCTATTTTATTGATAAGGAAAGTGAGCCTTAGAAGGGAAAGCAAGTGGTCCACGACACTTTATTGCTCAGGGGCAGAGCCGGGAGTTCATCTGTGTCCTTCTGACTCTGTTTTCCGTGGCAGATTGCTTTATTATTACACATTCACTGTCCACCACCCAACCTGTGAGGTCATTCTTTCAGTTCTTTTTGTGTTGCTCTAACTGAATGCCACAGACTGGGTAATTTATAAACAATAGAAGTTTATTTGTCTCATGGTTCTAGAAGCTGTGAAATCCAAGATGGAGGGGCCACATCCAGTGAGGGCCTCTGCTCTGTGTCTAATGTGGCAGAAGGCATCATGTGGGTGAAAAAGAGTGAGAGCAAGAGGGGGCCTGGCTTGCTTTAGAACACACCCACTCCTAAGATGATGGGTGTTAAGCTATTTATGCATACAGAATCCTCATCACCTAAACACCTCCCCTAAGGCCCCACCTCCCAACACTGCTGCATTTGGGGTCTCATTCAAGCCACAGCAGCTATGCTCAGGGCTCTCCCTGCTGTGAGTCATATAACTTACAATGCTTTTGCTTGCAAGTTACAGAAACCCAACTCAAGCTGGGTTAAACTGAACTGGGAACTTGTTGTTCATAAAAAATGAAATGTGTGGGATGAGAGAAACTCAAGAAAGGTGGGCCCAGTGGCTCACCAATGTCCCAGGGCCCCACTTATCATTGTCCCCTCTGTCCTGTCTCCTCCCACAGTCCTCATCTCTCCTATGGTGGCTCCTACAGTGGTCACAGGATGTCGTCCATAGCCGTCAGGGTCCTTCTGTTAGATCCCGAGACAAGGACATGAAGATAAGTATGTGATTTGGGAGGTGATCCCTGGAAACACTACTAGGAAAATGAGAAGCTCAGATAAGGAAAGAGAGCCCATAAAGAATTATCTCAGCACAGTGGTGCACCTCCCCAACAGGTGCACACCTGTAATTCCAGTGGCTCGGGAGGCTGAGGCAGAAGGATCACAAGTTCAAAGGCAGCCTCAGCAATGGCAAGGTGCTAAGCAAATCAGTGAGACCCTGTCTCTCAATAAAATGCAAAGTAGGGCTGGAGATGTGGCTCAGTGGTTGAGTGCCCCTGAGTTCAATCCAGTGGGCTTGAAAAAAAATATATCAAGAAAAGAAGAAAAGTACTTCTGAAAACTAGAATGAGGTTTTACTGAGAAATGTTTTATGGAACAACATAGAACCAGGTGTCAGAATTATCCCACCAAATGGTACTGGACACTTCAGCCTGCCTCAGGAGCAGGCAGAGAGGCCTCCAGGAGCCAGAAAAAAAACTCAGACCATAATTCAAAAAAAGTGAGGGGATAATAACTCAAAGGAGGATAAGGGGTAGGTGAGGGCATCAGGGCATCCGTTAGGCCAAGGAGTGTGCTTCTTCAATCAAGCCCACTGGATGGGGAAAGATCCTTCCCATAGCCATCCCACAGAGGGCCTGAGATTCGCTCTGGTGTGCCCTGCTAAGGTCCCAGTCTACACCTGAACCAACCCCTAGGTTCAGGTGAACTCTCTGCCCTGACTGCTTCAGGTCACTCACCACTGTGGTGAGAAATAGGGTCATGCTGACTGGCTGAGGCCAACCAGGGCATCCCCAGGGCTGGCAGTGGGGCTGGTCCAATCAGAACTGGGTGGCAGCTGCTCTGGAATGCTGGGCAGGTGGGAAAGATTCTGAGGAGCAAGAGACAATGTCCATCACAGAAGTATTAACTACAAAGAAGGTAACTGAATGAAAATAGAACTTGAAGGAGGAAGGATATGGGAACTTGGAGACTCAGGGCTCAGAGAGGAGCTTCAATCACATGTGCTACTAGGGTCCTCTACTCCTCTGTCCTCCAAAGTGACATCTGGTCTCAGCTAATACATCTCCAACAAAGGGGAGTCCACAAACCTACAGATTAAGCCACAGTGGTTCTAGAGACATCTATGACCACTCTTTGTGCCTTCCCCTATTGGCCCAGCCAGCCCTCTGGGGAATCCAGGACACGTCTGCTTCATCTGTGAGTCCTACAGGGACATGTAAATGGTGATTACAGATCCCTAGGACCTCGCTGGAACAAAATGACCACTCCCAGCCCTGTGGCCTCAGCAATGATGGTCACAGAAGAGTCCCAACATCTGGAATGGGGAGCTGGGGAAGCCCTGGGAAAGGCATTTTGGAGCTGGTGGAGCTTCGGATGAGTTTCTTCCTGAGAAGTATTGGCCGGTCTCCAGGTCAGCCAGTTTAATACTCAGAAACAAATGGCCTCTATCCTAGGGAGGCGCCTAACTCCCCTGGGATGTTTATTTGGAGGTGTCACCTCCCCAACATCCTGACACTCTGCCTGCCTCTCACCCCGTGGGCTCCCACAGGAACTCTGACGTGCCTAGAGGTGGCCCTGTGCCACGTGGCTTCAGTTTCTGGATCTAGGCTCCTTCCATCTGGCCACAGGCATCCAGACCTCCACAACCAAGGGGCCACTGCAGTGAGCATCCCCCAGTGAGTCTTGTGCTAGTCAGATAAATGACTTTGAAGTTCAAAGCCCCAGTTTCCCCTCTGAAAAGCAAGAAAAGGAACCTATCCGTGGAGATACTCTGGAAATGTGGAAGCACAGAGCATTTGGTAGGTTCTTCACAGGTGTGTGAAGCAGTCAGGACAGAGAGTTTACCTGAACCTAGGGGTTCTTCACAGTGCTTTATTGGAGAAGTCTCCCCCTGATGCTCCCCTGATTATCAGAAGCTGTTGAGATGGTCACTAAGACCTTGAAATTCTTCCCCCAAGGAAACCCTCCTGCCTTCCTCCAAGAAACCCTCACAGGTCAGCCAGGTAGCTAAGGCCCTGCCCTCTCTCAGCCCTTCTTCCCAGCTTCTTTAGACAACTGTGGTTCTATCTTCCCCTCCCTTTGTTTGGAAACTGTTCCCACCCGGTCATGTGTCTATAGAGGGAGCCACTTGCTGTATTGCCACGCATGCCCTGGGTCTTTGGTGACCTCACACCCTAGTCTGGGTTAGACAGTGCTCTCCACTTAGATATTTTGCTTTGCAACAAGAGAAAAGAGCTGATGCATGGAGAGACGAAGCAGGGCCCAGAGACACAGCCCATCTGAGCTCTTGGTCCAGGCATTCCCCAGCCCTGTCTGTCCCAAAGACTAGTGGCCCAAAGCATGCTTAGGATACATGAGGAGCAGCTCATTTTTCTCAACCTCTCCTGAGGTCTAACTGGTTGAATTTGGAGAGGACATTTGACCAAGGGGAATTAATCCAGAAATCAGACTTCTCTAGTATTTCCTGGAATTGCAACACAGAGGCGAGCTCAGATATCTGCCTGTGCTAAGCTTGTGAGGTACATAGACAGAGCTTTCAGGGCAGACGTGAGGAAACTTACCTAGCAAAGAAATAGCTATGCATGACTCCCAGAGCCTGAGAAGGTCAGTGGGATAGGGGGAGAGGCTGGGAGAGGGGCTGCCTTGGCTCTGGCTGGCTGCCCACTCCTTTCCAAGACCTGCCCCTCCTGCCCTTGGGCACCTGAGATACTCTGCCTCTGTCTGTAAAGTCTTCTCTTTGCTCATGCTGATGAGTCAGGGCTCCTGTTCCTTGCCGTGGCTGTCTTATTCCACTACCAACATGAAGAGGGTCCAAGGTCACCCTTAGGGATTCTGGGCAGCAGGTCCCTGACATGACTATGATATAATTTACACCCAGAAATTCACCATTTTGAAGTATACGATTGATATGTTTAATTATAATGTACCAACAAAAAAAAATGGAAAGAAAAAAAAAGAAAGCATACAATTGAGTGTTTCTTCATGTATTCACAGAGTTGTGCAACCATCACCATCAGCAAATCCAGAATATTTTCAAGACCACAGAATGAGACCACAGGCGCATTAGCTATCACCTGCCTTTTCTCCCTATCCCTCTCCAGCCCTGGCCATGCAAAAAAATTACTTTCTGTTTCTGTGGATTTGCCTATTCTGCACATTCATATACATGGAATTGAAAAACATGATCGTTCATGTATGAGTTGATTCTTCCCCTGCTGTCTCGAGGGTTACCTGTGTTTACCATGTATCAGTACTTTATTTCTTCTTATGGCTGAATGAGGGTCACATATTTGTACCCATCATGAATTGATGGGTTGTTTTCCCTTCTCATCTATGGCAAATAGTGCTACTACAAGCGTTTGTGTACAGCTCTTTGTTGAATACCTGTTGTCAATTCTTTGGGGTATGTATCTTGGCGTAGAATAGCTGGATCATATAATATTCCATGTTTAATTCTTTGAGAAACTGGTTGTTTATAGTGGCCACACCACACTTCACATTTCCAAAAACAACGTTTGAGGGTCCTAATTTCTCCACTTCCTCCCCAGGCTGGGTGGGTGTGAAGTGATGTCTCCTTATGGTTTTGATTTGCATTTCCCTGATGAGGCATTTCTCAAATGCCTCCTGGCCATTTGCCCACCTTCTTTGGAGAAATGTCTATTGAGATCTTTTGTACATTTAAAAATTGATATGTCTTTTTATGAGTTGTAGCCATTCTTTTATATTACGGATATAGGTCCCTTACCAAATATATGATTTGCGAATAATTTCTCCCATTTTGAGTGTTGCCCTTTTACTTCTTTGACTATATCATTCGAAGCACAGAAGAAGTCTCCTTTGTCTACTGTTTGAGTTAGCTTTTGCATCACTGTGACCAAAATACCAGACTAGAAGAACTTAGAGCAGGAAACGTTTATTTAGGGCTCATGGTTTCAGAGGCCTGAATCCACAGGTTGCCGACTGCATTGCTCTGAGGCCAAGGCGAGGTAACACATCACAGGGGAAGGGACTAGCAGAGAAATGCTGCTCAGCTCATGGCAGGTCAAGACGCAGAGAGGGAGAGAGAAGGGGGCCGCAGGGAAGATGCACCCTTCCAGGGGATTCTCTCCATGACCCTCCTCCTGCCATGCCTCACCTCCCTAGTTACCACCCAGTTCATTCAAACTAGGATGATTTGATTAGGTTACAGCTCTCACAATCCAATGGTGTCACATTACTGCATTGATGTCACAATGGGGGGACACCTCACTTCAAACCAAAACATCTACCTTTTTGATGTTGTTGCTTGGGCCTTTGATGACTTATATAAGATACCCATCTTTTCCTTCAGTTGATTCCTTCCATCTGTTGAGTTCCAGAATAGGCCCCATGTTTGCAAATATCTTTTCTACTCCTTGCATCTTGAATGAGTCTATCTGCCTCAGATAACAAATTCCCCCAGGAGCAGTGACCAACTCTGAAAAAACAAGCTTTTTAATGATGATCGCGATAATGACCCAAGGGTCAGTAAGCTTTCCCTTGAGTCTAACCTCAGATTGCAGAATAAATCCATTTCCAGATTCTGGAGAGGACTTGGTTGTGAAGGAGAGGAGGAAAAGACCCTGACACAATGGAGGGAGTCTAGAGCTGCCACACGACTTGGAGCCAGACCATCATCAGCAAATGGCCTCCAAGCCTGGCTTTTCACCAAGCCCAGGGCTGCACTTTGAGCTGAGACAATGGTGGGGTTTGGGAGCTGGCACGCCCTCTTCAAATCCAAGAGAGAAAAGGATGGTGGCTTGGCAGGGTCAAGGTCCCGGCACTGTCAGCTTGGGCAAAGGACAGTAACCCAAACAGGGCAGGTCGAGAGCAGGGAACAGAGGAAGGTGGTGCTCAGCTCCTGAGAGCTACAGCTGGCTTTGGTCAGCAGTCTTGGACCTGACCCTTGTCAGATATTTGTCTCTGGGGATCTTCCCAGGCCAAGAAAGAGCAAGGCCACCTGAAGCAGGCACATTTTCTGCCAGTGGACAGGGGCCATAGTGGACCAGCCTGAGATTTCAGGCTGCCCACCCCCCTGGGCATTAGCTGAACTCAATACATGTGATCTGTCATCACTGAGAGAACTCCCACCATATGCCTGTGCTGGACTCCATGATGCCCTCTGTCCAGGGCCTCAGCTCTGGGCCTCCAGGCTCTGGGGTTTGGATTGGTGCTTCAGTCTAGCATCCCTGCTCAACTCCAAAATCATAGATGAAATACAGGCTCCTCATGTTGGATTACCATGCAACCAAGTGTGATTCTGGACGAGTCACTCTCACCTCAGGGAGATGATGTAACAGGTATCACAGGATGACTGTGAGCAGGGTGTATGAGTTAGGGTTCTCCAGAGAAGCAGAGACAACTGGATATAGATGGGTGATAGATAGGTAATAGGTAGGTAGGTGGGCAGAGAGATAGACAGGTAGATAGATATGAGGGGATTTATTTTGGGAATTATGTCACATGATGATGGGGGCCGAGAAGTTCCCTGATGTTACCTGTAAACTGGACTAGCAGGGAAGCCAAAGGCCCGGGAACCTGGAGCTCTGATATCCAAGGGGAGGGGAATATGGATGTCCCAGCCCCAGAAGAGAGAGGGAATTCATCTTCCCTCTACACTTTTGTCCTACCAGGCCCTCAGTGGGCAGGAGAATGCCCGCCCACATTGGTGAGGGTGGATTTTCTTTACTCAGTCTACTGATTCAAATGCTCAACTCTTCTGGAGACACTCTCACGGACATATTCAGAAATGATGTTCTGCCTGCTATCTGGGCACCCCTTAATCCAGGCAAGTGGACAATTAAAATCTATCATCATGTATATAAAGATCTAAGGCAACACAGAACTGATAGATAAATGGAAAACATTGATAAACCTGATAAATATTGATAAAGCTTGATAAACAGAAAATATTGCCATCATTAACTACAGAGCCAACTCTCCATCCTGATCTTACTTTTATGTCTTCCTTAACCTCCTCAATCAGTACCTGAGCCCAGATCTCTGTCCCGAAGACTTGACTAGCTTATTAGTCCCAGTCGTGTTCACCTGGAGTCTTGAGGCACCTCCACTGTCTCAGCACCTCCATGCTGAACCCATCTCCCCATGAAAACTTGCTTCCTCATGGTTGCAATCTCAGGAAGACCCCAGCGTCCAGCCAGTGGCCCAAGTCAGAAAGCTGGGTGTCATCCTAAAGCTTTGTCTTCTAAAGTCCCCATATCCTGTCGGTCAGCAGACCCTCCTGGACACCTCAGACCCATCCTGCTGTCTCTGCCCATGAGCCATGTGCATTGAGGGTCACCTTAGGGCTTTCCAGGAACTTTCTCCTCACACACGACTTCCTCGTGTCTTCTTAGTTGCTTTCCTACCAACTCCTATCAGGCTTCTGCCTTCTACATACCCAGGCTCCCCTCTTGAAGATCCCCAACACCTCCACAAATCTCAAGCCAACAGTCAATACCTGGGCCTCATCTTTCCTGAGCCATCTGCAGCATTTGACCTGGTGGACCACTCCCTCCTGAGACACCCCTTCACTTATCCTCCAAGACCCTGCCATCGCCTGATTTCCCTTGTAGCCCTCAAGCTGCTTCTCCTTCGTCTCTCTTGCTGAGACTAAGTGTTGGAGTTTCCTAGATCTTAGTTCTTTTTTACTCTTGATTTTTTTTATTTGTAGGTGGACACAATAACTATATATATATATATATATTTATTTTTATGTGGTGCTGAGGATCAAACTCAGGGCCTCACATGTGTTAGGCAAGCGCTCTACCACTGAGCCACAACCCCAGCCCCTAGATTCTTAGTTCTTAACTCATATTTTCTACCTATAAGTTACCCCACAGTATCCTCAGGGGAATTTTTTCAGGTCCCCCAAGACTACCAAAATTGGCAGATGCTCAAGCCCCTTATATGAAATTACACAGTGTTTGCCTATGGTCTATGTACACGTCTTGTATACTTTAAATCATCTCTAGATTACTTAAAATTACTATACTTATAATGATATATTCTATACCTAGTACAATGTAAATGCTTTGCACATAGTTGTTCTAGTGTATTGTTTAGGAAATAATGGCAAGGAGAATAAGTCTGTCCATCTTCAGCACAGATGCAGGTTTTTTTTTTTTCTCTCAATATTTTCAATTTGCACATGATTATTTTCATAGATGGGAAATCCATAAATATGAGACCAATGGTTCTTACTCAATAGGGAATCTCATACTGTCCCGTGGATCTCAATCCTGTCTGTATGTTTGTATTAGTCAGTTTTCCACCACTGTGACAAATATCAGAGATAAACCAACATTTAAGAAGGAAAATTTTGTCCTGGCTCATCATTTCCAAGGCTTCAGTCCATGGTTGTTTAACCTAGTTGCACTTGGTTCTGTGGCAAGACAGAGCATCATGGCGGAAGTGTCAGATGGAGAAGAGTTACTCACCTCTTGGTGGCTGGGAAGCAAAAACAGAGGGGAAAGGGCTGGGCTCCAAAGACAGCCTCCCCCACCCCAACAATCTAACAGCCTTCCACTTCAAGTTTCCATCACCTTCAATAGCACCACAGCCTGGCAACCCAGACTTCCACTCATGGCCTTTGGAGGACACTTCACCAAAGCACAGCAATGTGGACTAGTCCTGAGCTTTCTTAAGTTTTTATATCTAACTGCTTCTCAGTATCTCTGATCAGCTGTGTAATGAACATCTCAAATGAACCATTTCCCAAACCAAGCTCTCCTCTTTCCTCAAGCCTCCTCTCCTGCAACCCATCCTTCCCATCTCAGCGAATGGCCACTTTCAGTTGCTTAGGGGAAAAAAATGGTGTTATCTCTAATGCTTTACAAGGAATCTGTCAGGAAATCCCATCAGCTCTACTCTAGAATCTGTCCGAATCCACACTCCTCACCTCACCAGCGCACGTGCTGTTCCCGGACACCGTGATCTCTTGCCTGGATTCCCATGGTGGCTTCAAAGCAGCATCCATACTTTCCGCCCCAGCCTACACATGAGCTTCCAGTGTATGAAGGCTCCTGTCTGCCCACCCAGCCCCCCCCCACGCCTCTCCTTCCACCCTCAGGAAAAGCCACAGTCTTTATAATAGCCACAAAGCTCTCCACAGGCCCCTAACTCATCACCTCCAGCTTTTCACTTGGTCACCCAAGTCCTACTCTACGTCCCACCATGTTCCACCTTGAAGCCTTTGAACTTCCTGATTTCTGTCCTTGTTATGGTCTCCTCTTAATGTCCCCAGACAGTACTTCCTCCCTTAATTCAGGTCCCTCATCTCAGAACTGGGTAAATTCAGGAATGCTGACCAGGAGACGAGAATTCCAGGGAGGCTGGGTGCCCGGAGCAGGTAAAAGCTCTGTCTGTGGCTGCAGTGAAGGGGCAGGTGTGGCCTGAGTGGAGACTGGCCAGAAGGGTTCTGCCTTTGCTGAAACTTGGTCTGTGGCATTGGGCGGTCAGATGGCAGGGACCATTCCTGAGTTAGTTCTGTGAATCACAGTCTAATTACTCAGCAGGGAACAAAGAAAGTGAGGGTGGGATGTAGAAGAGGAAGAATTCAGTTTAAACACATCTAAAGGCATGTGGAACTGCAACAGGAGAGAACACACTTTCCTATTTCTGGTATCTCTAACAAGAGTACAAATTTTGAACTCAGAGTTAACAATAGCGATGTGAATTATCTATCTATCCATTCTTCCTTTCTTATTAGCATAAGAACCCTGTTGTTAGGTGTACACATTAAATCTGGAATACAAGTTTATATCTCTCATATTCCCTTGTAACTAGCTATGGCTTTGTGACTAAGTTCTGGCTTCCAAGTTATCATGGCACAATGGCTGGAGCTCCAGCAGCTATTTTAGACTGTGAAATGATTTGAAGGAAAGAAGCCAGTGCATACGAGATGGAGCAGAAAGCTAGGAACTTGGGCTCTGATGACACCTGCAACTTTCACACTGGCGTAGTGTTTCTCTCTTGTATGAAAGTTACCTATCTCCATGCTACTTTCATGTCCAAGAGAAATGCTGGCATCTGGCCAGAGGGCAAAAGAGAGTGGGGGGTGGGGGGTATTGACTTTTATCACAAGCCTTCTCCCTCAATAGGGATATTAATCTATTATTAATCTGTGATTAGGCTGAGGTTTTCTCCTATGTGAAAATGGACCTATTTGTTATTGATAAGAGTTCCAGTGGCCCTTGCCCAGTAGATATCTGTGGAACCTGTGACTATTTCCTTATTTGAAGAAAGGGATTTGCAGATGTAATTAAGTTAAGGCTCTTAAGATGGTACCATCCTGAATTACCGATATTGCCTAAATCCAATGACAAGGGTCTTTTGGGGAAATTCACAGAGAACAGACATAAAGTAGAAGAGATGATGTGACCACAAGGACCTATTGATGTGGCCACAAGGCCACAAGTTAAAGAACGTCAATAGCCACCAAGGAGCTAAAGGCAAAGGAACATCCTACCCAGCTGCCATGCTGACACTTTGATTTCAGACTTCTGGCCTCCAGAGCCATAGACAATGATTTTTGCTGTTTTGTGCCATCGAGTGCGTGGTGATTCGTTATACCAGCTACAGAAAATCAACATGAGTCACTGAGACAATGAAAGTGGCTGAGGTTCCTCAGGGAAGGCTCAGCATCCTGGGAGACCAACGGCTAAGGCTGGCAAAGGAGAACCTACCCAGGAAGTGGCCAGAGAGGAGGAAAGCAGGCGATCATAGGGCGAGATGAGCACCAGTATCAAGCACCTGAGGCAGAGCCAAGGTGTGGGTCAGAGCCGGGAACTGGACCATTTAAACACCAGGAAGGGCAACTTTGACTTTCATCAAGGCATTTTCAGTGGATCAGTGGGAGCAGGAGTGGGGGCAGAGATCTGGGGATGAGCGGGTGTCAGAAATGGGGAAACAGCCTGGAAACTCTCCCAAGTCTGAGCGTGAAGTGACAGAACAGCTAAAGAAAGCAGAAGGATTCTTTAGATGGTGGAGACTCAAGGATGCTCAGTTGTCGATGAAGAAATAGGCGAGAAAGGAAGGTTGAAGATACGGGGTGACTGCAAAAATAAGGTTCCCAAGCTCCAGAGGAGCCCTCCTTCTTCCAAAAATAGATCCCACTACAGGTGAGTAACAAAGGCTGTGGCAGGATGTGGAGGGACCATCCATCCAGTGGCTTCTATTTAGTCTTTAGCATGAAAGATAAGCTCACCTGAGAAAATGTTAGGATAGAAAATTGTGAGAGGAAAAGTGGGAGAAAGGTTCTAAATAGGCTTTGAGAAACGCAAAGAGACAGGGGAAGTCTTTCTGAACTCTGCTGAGGGCCAGTGGAAGCTGGAAACCAAGAATTTGGTGGCCCCAGCCTGTGTCATTGGGCAAAGGTATCCAGCATCCCTTGATAACCTAGGCCAGTCCAGAGGAGAAAGACACTGGGTGAATTGACACTGGAAATTCTGCAGGCATGTGGGACACCAGACAAATGGGACCAGTGGGAAACTAACAAAAGTGATTGACCAGGTGTACCAAGACAGGTAAGGTGGATGGGCAAAGAAGAAAATGGGGTAAGGGAAGCTGGTGGCTGAGCTAGACAGAGAGGAGGTCAAAGGGAAATGTTTGCATTTTCAATGTCAGAGATGGAGCAGTTCTGAGTGACAAAGCCCAGAGCATGGTCAAGGGAAGTTCAAGGACCGAAGTGCAGCGGAAATGACAGTTCCAGGAGATGAAGCAATTAAGGAGCTAAGCCAGGTTGGGTGGTGATAGGTCATCATTTATTTTATTGTCCACTTTTTAAAGAGAAGGGAGGTGTTATTAATGCATCATCCACCCCAGAATAACTGGCGTGACTCTAGACTGTCCTAAGCAAGCCGCATGGTGAGCCTGGTGCTTGGCCTCAGGATGGAGGGAAAGACAGGGCCCTGGAGCAAAGCTATTAGGGACAGGTGGGATTGCAGGCAGCTGAGCAGAGCGGAGGAAGGTGGCATGGCCCACGCCAAGAGGCTCACCAATCGAGCTACTCAAGAGGGTTGTTTTAATTTGTATTGTGCTACTGTAACAGAAAGCCAAAGACTGGACACTTTATCAAGAGCAGAATTAGATTTCCTCACAGATATGGAGGCGGGGAAGACAATAGCAAGATGCTGGTTATCTGGCCAAGCCCTCATTCTGCATCTTGCAGTGAGGAAGGCCAGAGGGCAAGAGAGAGTGGGGGGCAGGGGGTATTGGCTTTTATCACAAGCCCTCTCCCTCAGTAGGGACATTAATCTATTTCTGGGGCAGAGCCTTTGTGACCTAGTCACTTTTTTTAATGGAATAGAACCAAAGAGCTTGTAAATGCTAGGCAAGTGCTCCACCACTGAGCTACACCCTGAGGTCCTAACCACCTCTTACAGGTCCCACTGCACAACCCTGCTGCACTGGGGATCACATTTCCAACCCAAGGGCTTTGGGGACACATTCAAACATAGCCAAAGACAGATATTCAGTGCACAGTGACTGGCCCTGATAGAGCCCCTCTAAGTCTCTTGAGTTGTTCCAGAACAGATCTGACAGTCTCCTGTCTCTCAGTCCAAAGGCTTTCTGAGTTTATTCATCTGTCCCTTAAGTAAACAGAGGGCCTGCTCTGGTCTGGCCCTGGGTGAGGCTGAGGAGCTTATAGCTCCTTAAGGAACTCACATCCAGTGGTGCTGGCTGGGAAGCAGAGGCGGGGAGGGAGGACGGCTATTTTCTGAATGTCATAATACCATGTGCACCCCAGAGTTCAGTGTAAAAGGGGGAGTATCTGATGGGTATGTGAGGGTAGAGGTGGGGTCATTTTCTCATCAGGGTCTTAAAGGGTGAAAGGAGACTGGCAGGGAGGACTGAGTGAGGCTCCTCTTCCCAGGAGGGGGACCAGCACATGCAGAGAACAGGAGCAAGGAAGCCCTTGTACCTGTGGGGAAAGGCCAGTGTCTCACGTTGCTGGAGAGTGGGGCGTCCATGTGGCCTGGGGCTGGGGACCAGGGTATACCTGCAATTTGGGTAGAGAGGTGGTCAGGTGTCAAATACAGAAAAGGTCTTGGATGCTATGCCCATTGGGCATTTATTCAAGGGGATGGAAAGACTCTGAGTGGAAAGGAAAGCCACAGGTGACCTAGGAAGCAGTCTCCACAAGCTGGCTTCCCTGCAGTTGCTGGAAACCCAGGATGATGNTAATTCCCATCTCTCAAACAGGCATCCCACAAGCTGAAATATAGACAAATTCCAGAATGATCCCTCCCAAGCACCGTCCTCCACAGAGGAACACACTACTGTTTGGCTGCTGTCCCAAGTGACCAGGCATCTTCTGAAGTGGCCAGGGGCCCTGGAAACCTGGGGTCCCCCACAAGGTAAGGCTTGCTGAGAGGCCACTAGGAAACTGTATATGACATGCCCCTCCCTTCTTCCCTCCCTCCCTCCCTCCCTCCCTTCCTTCCTTCCTTCCTTCCTTCTTTTTAGGAAAGTGGATATAAAATTGGAAGGAGGGGAAGAAGGGACTGCACGCATGGTTCCAGTGTGCAGAGGGTCTTCCCTTACTCCACTGCTTTTCTGAAGATGGCTGAGAGCCCACTAGGCCTGTTCTTGGGACTTTGTGTAGCCCAGGGGTCTGCAGGTGCCCAGGCCACACACAAGCCCTAAGCCCTGACATCCAGTCCTGCACCTTGTGCCCACCTCACACCGTCTAACAGCTGTGGATCTGCGTAGGTGCTCTCTGAGGGCCTTCCAGAGACAGGGTCTTCAGAGGATCCTGCCCTCCCAGCATCATCCTGGGTTTCCAGCAACTGCAGGGAAGCCAGTGTCACACAGCTAGGAAGGGAGAAGTCTCCAAAGACACAGGTGGCTCCCCACCATTCAGAACCTGCATGCAGTGGCAGGCTGAGCTCCCCTTCTGGCACTATCCTAAAAGCTGGTCAAGAGCCTGGGCATGAGGGCCTGGAGTGGTCAGGCCGCCCTTATAGTGTTGCCATCTGGGCTTTGCAAGACATCTGGGACTAGTGGGGGTGAAATCTTGTTGGTGTTCACCAAACTGCGTGCCCTGGCAACAAGGGGCTGCCTCTGTAAGACACCAAGGTACCGTGCGGTGGCACTGGGTATAGTATAACCGCTTTTCTAATTCTGAGTCATGATGAAGATTAGCAAGTGCCCTGGAAGGGTGGGCAAAAGGCTGAGATGGCAAATACGTTTCATCTCGTGGGCCCTTGTTCGTGGTGACCAGGAGTGCAGCGTCCAGGAGGAAGACAAGTCAGGTCCGGGCAGGAGGTCTGTCTGCATTCAGCATGTTGGTCCCTGGTGGGGGAGGGGACAGGCGCTGGCAAGGCGCGTATTTGCCATTTTACCCTCTGCTGTAAGCTGATACCTTCTGTGTCAACACTCAGTCCAAAGGCACCTAATACCCGCCCAGGCACAGAGGACAGGGAATCACAGCCCTGCTGGGGTATGCTTTGCTGTTTCCTCCTGATGCAGGGGGCAAAGGCAGTTCAAGAAGGTGGGGGATTCCTTTGCAGGACACCTCACCATGAGGTGTTTTTCAGAGAAAGAGGCAGCATGGCTTTGCACAGCCCTGTGCAGCCACGACTTCTCTGCTCATCTCTGCCGCACAGGCCCAAATTGAAGGCTGATGCCCTCACACAGATGCCCCGTTTCCTCTTCTCCCTCAAGCTTCTCCTGCCCCCTCACAGCTCAGAGCTCTTGGTTTGAAACTCCACCACATGCCTGTCAAACCCGCTGCCCGGGCAACTTAGAGGCAGACATATCCCTGCTCCCTCTTTCCCATCTCCCTAGATAAACAGCCTACTACTATGATTGAAATGACCAGACCACCCTTCCCTCAGCACCAGCCTGCTGCTCAGATCCTCCTTCAATCCTGTTAGTCCCTGGAGAAGTAAGTAGGCATGTGACACACATTTTTATTTGTTGACTGGGAAGAGACCTGCTCAAGGACACTCGCCCAGGTGTCTTTTCTCCAATCATCTTGCATCCATTGTCCTATTCTGGGGACTATGAGTGGTTGGAGTCACCAAAACAGCAGGCAGGGACTAGAGGTTCACTTGGAAGGCTCTTTCCCACCTTCAGCTGTGAGGTCAACATCTGGGACCAAGGTGAACCTGCAATTTGGGTAGAGAGGTGATCAGGAGTCAAATACAGAAAAGGTCTTGGATGCTATGCCCATTGGGCATTTATTCAAGGGGATGGAAAGACTCTGAGTGGAAAGGAAGGCCACAGGTGACCTAGGAAGCAGTCTCCACAAGCTGGCTTCCCTTCTGTTTTTTTTTGGTGTAGATAAGGCTTTCTCAAAATAATGTAGATCTGCCACTCAGCTTTAGGGTGGGCATTTTAATTCCCATCTCTCAAACAGGCATNCTGAAAGTCATTCTGGTCCAAGCATCCATAGATGTGCTCAGCTGACCTGCCTAAAAGGTAATGGGAAAAATCCTCCAGGAGCGGAGGAGCTGGTAAGCTCACAAATATCCCCAGCGTTAGCATTAGGACCATCCCATTTTACAGAGGAGAAAACAGGCTCTCTTGCAGTCAGGCGTCACTCTGAGGTCACTCAGCTGGAAGGTGGCCGAGCTGGCACTTAGAGGCTGAGGGGAACGGCTCCAGAGCCCGACTGGAGGTGGGAGAGGTGACTCCGATCCCTGCCAGGAGGGCAGTTCCGCTGCGTGGGCTCAGTGAGGCTGAACCTTGCTGCTAGGTCCCCAGAGCTGGCGCCGGTGCTAACTACCCGGCTCCTGAGAAGGCTAAAGCCTGGGGGCTTCGGGAGGTGTCAGACCAGGGCGGGGCTCCCCCAGGCGAATCTTGGTTCTGGAGAGTAACCGGCCCCACGCTGGAGTCCTGGCGACTGGCCAAGGGACTGGGGCGGGTTGAGAATAGCGCCGAGGTGGAGGAGAGGGGCGAGAAGCGAGGCGGGCCCACAGTCGAAATAGGAGAAGGGAGAGAGAGAGGAGGGAAGGGGGCGGGGAGTCTTTCCTGGGGCAGGAACCCGGGCCCCCCTTGGCGCAGCCGGCCCGCAAAGCGATTCTGCAGATGGAAGGAATTAAGTGGAAGGGGAGGGTCCTACGGTGATAGCAAGAGAAGGGAAGTAGAAGTGTGTGTGTGAGTATGTGTGTGTGAGAGAAAGAGGGGTGAGGGACAGAGAAGAAATGATCAAACTGGACATAAGTAGAAGAGACGGGAGAGGGAGAGAAGGAGACCGACGGACAGGGACAGAATAACCGAAAAACAGATCAACAGCGAGAAGAGAGACACTGGAGAGAGAGAAAGAAGGAA
>NW_025999946.1:251331-286571 GCF_001458135.2 Marmota marmota marmota
CCCCCGGAGCTGGCCTTCGGCAAGGGCCGCCCGGAGCAGCTGGGCTCGCCCCTGCACTCCAGCTATCTCAACAGCTTCTTCCAGCTGCAGCGCGGAGAGGTGGGTGCCCCCGCGCGCTCCCGCCCTCCGCCCCACTGCGCCAGACGGTTTCCTATCTGCCCGGCTCTTCCTGGCCTGGCCCCGGCCGGCTCCTCATTGCCCGACCGGGTTTGGCTCGACTTCGTTCAGCTTTGCCAAACTTGCCGCCCGAAGTCCCTGGGGCGCCGGGAGCGCGTCACCTCCCGTCAGAGTACGGCTGGGAGCAGCTCAGGCCCGGGCAGGGCCCTCCCGCCCCCTCTCCCAGCCTGGGAGCCCTGCTCGAAGCAGGCTGAGGCGGGGCAGGGGGGTGTCTCCGGATTCTTTCCAGACAGCCGGGGTGCGGCCAGGGCGGGGAGCCCCTTCCAAGTGACTTTCCCTCGCCCAATCCTATACCCCTCCTGGCGATCGCGGACTGAGACCGAGTGCAGATTCTGCTCCGAACTCCTCTTGGAAAGGCCTAAAATCTTTTCTCCTCGACCTCCCGAGGTTGCCGACCCGAGGGGCGCCCTGGAGAACAGTGACTCGCCCAGAGGGTTTTTCCTGCTGTTCCCACACAGGGACCCTCCAGATCCATCCTTCAGCTGCTTGGCCCTCCCCCAGCCACATAGGAAGTGGTTTTTGAGGGCTTGACCCCGCAGACTGCGCAGTCCTCTGCCCTCCCAGCCTGGAAGGAAATGAAAGGGAAATCCTTAGAGGGAGTGGGGGAGGACTAGATAGGGGGAGCAGTTACAGCTGCCCAGCGCCTTCTCCAGAAACCTGGGCCGCCTATGTCGCAAAGTCTGCCTGTTTGGTGGATTCAGTTACAAAGTCTACCGGGCAGTGACTCTTCCCCAGCTAGATAAACACACAGATAGCCATGACCTCTTAAAACCTTTTGAGGGGTCTTCTCCAGAGCCTCCCCAGATTCCACTCCTCTCTCCTGCAGGACTTCTCATGCACTCCCCACTTACTCCAGCCTTATTTGAGAATTGCAGACAACCATCACTGGCTTTCAGTTGTCCATCTTGTGGTGGCTGTCTGCAAAGAAAGGTGCAGAGGTGTTTGGGGGCCATACATGAGGGTCACTTTCACTTTCCTTCTAGACCTGGAGAGTCAGAGTTCTGAGAAGGTTGGGGAAGAGGGCCTGTTTATGCCAGGGAGTGCCAGGGTATATGGAGAAGGCAGAGGGTCACCCTTTCTGGTCTCATAGATATGTTTGGCCATTATTTACCAGGGGATTCATGGACACATAAAATCCTGGCCTAAGGCCAGCACTTTCTGAATTGCTCTGTGGACCTGTGTGACTAGAACTGGTGTGGGGAGACTGAGCGTGGTAGAGAGAGAGATGAGTCTGGAAAAGCACCCTTTGGTACCAAGCATTTGTATCCAGAGAGTAAAACACTCTCTCTGGGGGAGGAATGGCTCTTGGCTGGGGATCTTTCTTGTAAGAGACTTTGCTGCCTCTCAGGGAACTGGCTTCAGGTACCAGTGACTTCGGAAAACTGTGGAGTGGTTCCTCAGTGCCTGGATGTTTCCCGTTGTTGATTCTCTTACCAAACATTTTTTCAGCTCTGTGTGGGTCCATGGGGCTTTGTGGGCACAGGCTAGTGGAGGCCACAGATCAGTAGGCAGATGAGACAGTGTGTGTGAATAGTGAGGAATTGGGTGGGGAGCCATGGTAGCAGGTGATTGAGTGGCGGTGCCATGATGGCAGGGGTTGAGTAGTGGTGATGAGTATGTGCCCCAAGAGTGTCTTATCCAGGGAGAAGATTGTCATTACCTGTGGGTCAAGCAGGGTCCCTTCTCAGTCCCTACTATCCTCCCTCTGTTCCCACTGTATGATGGCCTTGTTCTCCACATGTGGGTCTCTGCTAAGTGGTCCTGGGAGTTTGGGGCCCTTAGGAGTCCCCTGTGGGAGTGGGATGTTGTGCCTCTTATTGGAAATTTCTGGCCTCCAGGATCCCAGTGGTAGCTCAGTGAGAGCTGTCTGCTGTTGTTTCTGTGACTCAGTTTCCCCATGAAGAGGCCCAGCAATGCGGAAGAGCAGATAAAGGGCCAATGGTGGAACATTCTTTCACGGCTGTCTTCAGGGAGCTTCCTGACCCTCTCTGGGTCTCAGATTGCCCGTCTGTTAAAGTTAGTCTCTTCTGTCTCCCAGGGTAGTGTGTCTGAGTCTGGAAACCTGTACAAATGAGGGAGAATGTGCCTGCAGGGGGGCTGGGCTGGGGAGCCTAGAAGGGCTTCTCTTATGCTCACAGGCCAGTGGCTTCCTTGGATGGGATAGAAGGCTGTGCCTGCAGATCCGGAAGGCTCTCTTGGCTTCAGGCTCCCTTGTCCTCACCCCCCCCCCACTGCGCCTCTTAAACCCTCTCAGAGCCCCAGCTGTGCTTTGGGGACAGGCCTTTCCTGCATACAGGGCTTAGCTGGTGACCTAATATGGCTTCAAAATAGCAACTGGCTGAGAAGGCAAGAAGAAATACCCCCCACCTCAATGCCACCATGGGGCTAGTCAGAGAAGCATCAAGTCCTGTGTGGGCTGGAGGGAACTCTATGAAGGGACCTAGGGGCCCAGAAACGTTGCCATTCTGTGCAAGGCCTGGCAGGCCTGGTGGCAGTGCCTGCGGATGTGACTTGCATGCTGACCGCTGACCACAGCCTGTCTGCGCCAGCCCCTGTGCCAAGAGCCCACCCCCTCCTGCACCACCCCCAGGCTGCTCCCACCACAATAGCAAAACACCATGAATGCAGCTGGCATGGGGGGTGAGGACATGGGGGCACAGAAGCCCATTGTACCCCTGGAACCTCAGCCATGGAAGCTGAAGATAAGCCAAGGGTTCTGAGTGGCACTCTGGCCCTGGGAACAGAAAGGGAGACGGCAGAGTTCACATGTAAGTGTAGGGGCAAGTACCAGCAGGTGACCTAAGGCAGAACAGGCACCTCATACAATTTCTCAAAAGACCTCTGGGTCCACACACCAGACCCCATGAATCCTCCGTTTCAGAAACCTGATCTGTGGCAACAAGTATGTCTTTGGAGAGTGACTCGGGCCTTGGCTAAGCCCCTCCTTTCTCTCCAGGTGCCCTGGAAGGCAGTTCTTAGGAGTGGGGGTTGGGCTGCATGGGGGTCCTCCCTGCCAAGTTCTGTTTGGAATTTAAATTCACAGCAGTGTAGGGACTGTGGGATTCTAGTTCTGCAAAAAGTAGAGTTAAGCATTACTTTTGAGTCCCTTGGAGTCGTACCCAGGTCCTGTCCTGGCTAATTCTTGTACCCCTACCACCACCACCATCACCAGGAACAATATGGCTGTCCCTCTCCGTTCAGTTTGGATTATCAGGGCAGCCTTTTTCTTTCCCTTTTCCTCCAGGGACAGAAGTAGCTGGGAAGCATAACCCTACTGTCAAGCGATCTGTACTTTGTGGGTGATGGGGGAAGGGATTTGGGATCAAATTTGTTTGAAAAACACCATGCTGTCTTTTCTTGGATTCATACAATGCCTGCTGGCACTGTCCTGAAAAATCCTACGGAATAAAACACAGTAACCATTCTTCAGCCCAGCATTTTCCATACCTATTTAACCAGAGAACATCTTTGGCACAAGACACCTGCCAGTGTTCTTCTAGCATCTCTAGACGCTCCAAGGAGCCAGATAGCTCCTTCCTCATTGCATAGATCCAAACTAGGAAGCTCTTCCTGGAGCATAAGTTTGGGAGCCCTCCCAGGTTCTAGCGTCATCTTCTTCAGCGTCATAGGTCCCTTCCTCTTTGCCTCTGTGGTCCCTCTGTTGGAAATTTGGGAATGGCAGCAAGGGAGTCATGAGGCACCCCAGGACCTTTAACGGTTCTGCAGACACAGCTGAGAGCCCTTAGAGGAGCAACTATACTGACCTGCTTTAGAAGGTCCTACCTTTGACACTTTCCCCGAGAGTTTAAATGTGTCACCAGTGCCTGCAATGGATGGAGATGAGCCAAAGGGCCACCAGTGTGGATATGTGAAATGAAGCCACACTTCTGCCTAAAGGGGAAGTTGGCCTGGCAGGGGCTGAGTGGTCTCCAGGGACTAAGATTCGTTCTCAGTAGCCTTTGTGGTCTCTATGGGATAGGTGGGAAGGGAGTCCAGGGCTGGGGAGGAATGGCCATCGTAGCCCAGCCAGGAGCTGGGAAGCTGATCAGTGACTCAGTCAAGGAGGCCCGCACTTGGGAGTCTGTTGGCCAAAGCAGTCTGACCCTCCTTCCACCAGATTCATTTGACTGGGCGAGCACAGGCTAAGAAGGGGGCCACCCCTCATGGGTCTTCTGAGTCAGGTGGGAGGGAGGAAAGCAGGCAGCATTAGTAATTTGTAATCAGCCGGTGCTGTCAGTGGTCTGTACTCCGGTGGCACTTTAATCTGGGCATCTCTTGCCTCATAACTCCCATTTGATAGAAGGCAAAATTGAGGCCTGGCAAATCACCCAGCAAGCCAATGGCAGAGCCAGACCCAAACCTCTTCTGGGTTCCATTCAGGACTTGTGTCTGTGGCTCAGCCTGTAGCCGGTCCCCCGGTTGGCTCTCATCCAGATCATTCTGTACCCCTTCCCCTGCAGGGCAGGCAGTAACCAGGGTCTCTTGTCAAGCTGTGGTGCCTTTGACATTTTGTCCTGAATCCTTGAGGTTTGAGGAGTGGTGGGCATAATTGTGAGTGCTGGGTTTCTTCCCATGTCCTTTTTCCTGGCTTAGGAAAAGCAGAGGAGATGGACACAGGGAACCTTTAGTGCTTTTGTGCCTGTACCGCAGCCTGTGCATGGCAGGCTTAAGGTCCAGATGGGGAAACTAAGGCACAAAACTAACAGAAATGATGCATCCAGAAAGTCAGCAGCAGACCCAGGGCTCCAGCCTAGGACCAGGACACCTGCTGTGCCCTGTGTGTGTAGATGAAGCACACTCAGTCCTCCTCTGGCCAGCCTGGTCATCCCCAACCCTTGTCCAGTGGACAGATCCAATATACTTCTTCTTTTTAAAATATTTTTTTTAGTTGTCAATGGACATTTATTTTATTTATTTATATGTGGTGCTGAGAATCAAACCCAGGGCCTCACATGTGCTAGGCAAGTACTCTACCACTGAGCCCCTGCCCCAGCCCTCCAATATACTTCTTATGGCACAAGTGGATGTCCTTCTTCCAAGAGGCTTTGCCTGGCTGCCGTGGGGAGCAGCCCTCCCTCCAGTTGCTATGGTCTGGGGACAGGTGAGTTGTAGATATTTCTTCTAACGCAGCATGTCTTAACAGCTGGTCTTGTGGTGCAGTAGGCAACAGGTGTATCTATCTCAATAGCTAGATTGTCAGCACTCTGAGATCGGGAATCTTGTCTTTTTCCACTTAGCAGTTCTAATACCTGATGCTCAGTGAGTACCGGTACTATGGATGGGTGGGTGGGTGAAGAGAGGACTTGAAGCCTTTCCCCTCCTCCATGTTCAGTCTTGACTATGTGAATGCTCTCCTTAATCTCTTAGCTTCTTATTTCATTTCAAGTAGGAAATGTTTATTGATAGTTTGATTAATTGGAATGAGCTGACTTGGGAGATAGTGAAGTCCTGCCCCAGAGGTGTCCCAGCAGAGGCACAGATGACTGATAGTCCTGACCTTGTTTGGGATGGACTTCTTTGAGAATCTGAAGACAGCTGAAGTCCCTGTCGTCAACACAGGGCACAGAGCACCAGCATATGTGCATGCGTGTTCATGCGGATTCATGAGTGATTTCAGATGGAGTGGGTCATGGACACCCTCATGTGACCATGGATCCCAGGTCCAGGGCCCCTGCTATAGAGCCTGCAGACCTCGATGATACCTGGGACTGGATAAATATTGGGACCCTTTCCAGTCCTGGGATTCTTATTCATGCTTTGTGCTTTCATTTGACAAATGTGAATAGAAATGAGAGGCACCTGGTCCCCAGGGCAGAGGTCAGAAGAGTCGTGAAACACAAGTACCTGTCAGGTGCATGGTGACCCTGATGGGGGCTGGGGGAACCAAGGCAGGGAAGAGAGTGTCCCCTGAGTCCTTTCTGCTTTGTCCTGCTGCCGCTGTCTGCTCCCCTGTTCCTGGTCCTGTCCCCATTTCTCTCTGCCCACTTCTCTCATCAGAAAGAGCTTGTCCGTGTTGATTAGGTCAGAATCTTCTCATGGGCACTGGCGGTGCCCAGGGAGCCGTGCTTACATGTGCTGGATGAGTGGGCCTCCAGGAGGTGGCGGTGGCCAGCCCTGCCCCCTCCTGACCCTCAGGTCAGCTTTAGATCTTGGAAACTAAAGATCTGGGGCTGGGGCTGAGTGTGGCCTCTTTTCAAAGGCTGGGAAACCCTCATTCAGGCTGTGGTTTTCCTTTGGGCCCAGGGCTGTCTCCAGTCCCTGAGGCCAGCCCATGGCCACCTGTGGGTGTGTCCTGTGCACTTGCTTGACTCCAGACGGGCCCTAGGGATAGAAGAAATGCAGGTCCCCTTGGGAGAAGGGGTGAGTCATTTGTGAAATGAATGATGTCTTGTCTGAGGCAGGAGCATGGGTGTGTGCGCGCTGCGGTGAGGGGCGTGGGGTGGTTTGGGGGAGTAAGAGAGCAGTGGTCTGCTGTCAGAGGAGCCTCCTGTGAGCTGGGGCAACTCAGCTTTGCTTCTGCCTGGCTCTTCGGCACTGTCCTGCCCACATCCAGGCCCTGGGCACTGCAGGGCTCGCCCTCACCTTCCTGCAGTGCTGCTCCCCAGCTCTGCCTGCTGTCCCTGCTGTCCCTGCTGTCCCTGCTGTCCCTGCCTGTCTCTCAGCCCATCTCTGCAGCTCTTTTCCCTCTGGGCTCCTCTCAGAGTCCTCCTCCCACCTCTGCCAGCTCCTGCCTGCCCTCACCTTCCACGGCGCCCTCCCTCTGTCCCTGGGGTACAACCCCAGCTTGGCAGGCACGCTCTGGTGAGGCCTGGAGTCAGCCCTGGAAATCTCTGCCTCTGCGCTCCATATTCCACAGTGCAGTCACCATCTCTGGGGTCCAAAACTCTCAGGCAGCCCAGAAAAGCTGGTGTCTCATCTTGCCAGGGCCAAGGGGCTTAGCATAGGATGTCACACCTGGCATTTTCCTCTGGCTCCCCTTCCTGTCGGGAAAGCCAAGCCTCAGAGGCTACATGGAAGCTGAAATATAATAGGCCAACACATATTGGCTGTGCTACCTTGGGCAAATTACTCAGCCTTTCTGAGCCTCAGTTTCCAGCTCTGTACAATAAAACCAACCTGGCTCACCTAAATGTGTTCTTGCCAGGCAAAGGGAAATGAAGGAAAAGATCCAGTTAAGTACTCACACTCCGTACAATTAGAACAAACTGTAGTGTCATCCCATCTGATCTTACCCATCAGTCAAGTGAGAGCCTTGGAGAAGTCCCAATAACAGGCAGCAGTGTGATACTCAGTCCCCCATATATGATGTAAGGTCCCCAGGCTTTCTGCTGCTAGCTGATGGGGTCACTGACCCAGGGAGGAAGGAGATGTGGCCTCTTTTCAAAGGCTGGCAACATCCTGGAAGCTTCCACCTGATCATGTGGGGCTGATGTCCAGCAGTGCCCAGAGCAGCCCAACCAGTTCACGAAAACTCTGAGGCCCAGCCTAAAGCCTTCAAGGTGTTACCTCACCAGGCCAGTGGGGCTCTCGGGCCCTTCCCCACCTTGGACTCTGCTGCACCCAGGACAGTAACAGGTGTAAGGAGCAGCAAAAATCATCTGCTCCCTGGGGTGCAGAAGACACAGAATCTTGCCTTGGGGGACATCCAGCTTTGTGTGACATGAGGAGACATGAGATCAGAGCCTTGGAGTCAACTGCAGGCAGAGTCAGGGCAGGGTTGAGGGCCTAGGGAGGTCCCTGGAGGAGAACAGCAGCACACGGGCAACAAGGCCTCATTTGCACCCTGTTCCTGGAGTCTGAGGCCTGAATCAAGGGGAGGGGTGGGGAAGGCCAATGGGAGCCAGACCTGGAGCTAAGTCCCAGGGGGCTTGAGTGGAAGAGCAGCGTGTGCAGAGCCACAGGGAGAAAAGCAGAGTTGTCCTGTGGGGACCCTGACAGGGCCACTTGGCCGTTGCAGAGGTGGGATCGACTGATGGAGGCTTCTGTGCCCGCTTTATCGACCACCCGCAGATGGCAGGATGGGTGTCTTTAGCATGTTGTACTCTGGGGCATCCCTCAGGACCTGCTGTTTGTACCCAAAGATCTCAGGACCGTAGGGACAGTCCAATGTGCCCTCCTTCCTGCTGCTCCATTTTATGTTTTGCAGATGGGAAACCCAAGAGGCTAGGCCCTGACCTCTGCTCTGTCCAGTCCCTGCAGGCCGGGAAACAGCCAGGACTCGCCTTTCACCTCCATGGCCTGAGCTCAAGCGGGGCTTTGGAGAGGAAACCACCCGCTGCCCCACCCGCCCTGCACTGGCTGGGCAGGCGGCCCTCCCTGCCCTGTATGGCTGGGTCTGCCTCCCTCTGCTGCCTCTCTGGGCCTCAGTTTCTCCATCTGTAACATGGGGATGAAGTCAGGTCGGCTGAGCACTCTATCCTTTCAGCTTATAGGTGGTGTTTGTCTTGAATTGGGCTAGGGACAGAGAGCTGCACAGTCCCTGGGGATAGACTAGAGGACACTGGAGGTCGGGGAGCCGAGAGGATCTCCCTTCTCTGCCTGTGGAGCAGTCTCTGGGTAGGGGTGAAGCTGTGACTCTACGGTGGGGTGGGTGGGGTTGAGCTGCCAGGCCAGGGCAGCCTGCTCAGAGGCCTCTGGCTGCCCGGGATGCCCGAGGGGCCACTGTGAGCAGGGGTGCATGGCCTCAAGGTGGGGACAGGACTTTTTTCCAGGGTGTGATTAGTGCACTTTTGGACATCCACCGAACTTCCCCTTCCTCTTGACATTCACTGCCCAAACAGATCTGATTCCTGTGGACTTGCTTAACTCTTCTCCAGAAAAAAAAAAAAAAAAAAGAAAAAGAAAGAAAAAGGAAAATGGGGAAAATAAGAGGGTTGTTATTTGTGAAATTGCACTTCCCAGCCATGAGGGTGAGTCACACCATTTGGAGCCTCAAGTTTCTTGTTTGGATGAACTTTTCTCTAAGGGGCTGGGACCATGCTGGGCTCCATCTGGCTGATTGGGGGTGGGGGTGGGGGTCTGCAGGTCTGCAGAGAGCCTTGGAGAGAAGATAAGGAGAGGCCTGAAGGTTGAGAAGTCCAGGCTCCCGAGGGGTGGACCTGGCTGCTGGCACCAGAGTAGCTTGGGGAGCTGGGGGAAATGCAGATTTGGGCTGGGGGGAGGGGAGAACAGGGAGTTAAAGTCTGCTGGGTGCAGAGTTTCAGTTTGGGAAGATGGAAATGTTCTGGAGGTGGACGGTGGCCACGGTTACGGTTGCACAACAGTGTAAAGGCTCTTCATGCGGCTGAACTGTGCACTTTAAAATGGTGACTTTGGTCATGTGTATCTTGCCACACAGTGAAACAGGCAGATTCTGGGCCCTCCCATGCCAAGTGGCTGCTTTGGTGGGTCTGACATGGGGTCCAGAGAACTGTTTGTGTTACAGGTTTCCCAGGCCATCCAACACAAGTTTGGACTCACTCATTTAATCTGTATAATGGGGACAGTGACTCACAGGGTGTTGGTGTTTCCAGTGCTAGAGTGGTGAGCGTTTGGCATGTCACCATGATGGAGTCTGAAATCCATCTGAGCCCTCCCTGCACCCTGCAAGGGGGTCTCTTATTGGGTTTCTACAGAGAGGGGGCCCTCTGCCCCTGAGGTGGACCACTCCATTTTAGGCTCATCTGAAAAAGGAAGAGGCACTCTGGAAAATGCTGGCTGGTGTGGCATTGTCTGCTGTCCTGGCTGTCCTGATGGTAGGACAGAGTTGGGGTGTCAGGACCCATTGAGCTCTGTTTTCCAGTCACTGTAGGATGGTTATGTGGGGGCCCGGGCTGCTCCAGGTATGGCATCTGTGTCTTTCCTTCTATGTGCCAGGATCTGATGCAAAACTTTATAAAAGGGACAGAGGTCCAGAGAGGGCAAGGGTCATCCCACAGTCACACAGCATAGTGTCCTGAGGGACCAAGATCAACAGTGGCACCCAATTGATGGGGGTTTTGTCTTCTAAGAGGGGAGAAACAGACCTCTAAAGATGGACACTGTAGAGAGTGAGATGAGGAGGTGAGGAGCTGTACTTCAGCATAGCTCTCAACTCTCCTCCTTCCCCCTCCTACACTGAGGGGGGCACAAAAAGGACTGTCCCCACCCTGGGCTGCTATGTGTCCTATCTTTGTCAGGGAGCTCGAGGCTCTTCCTTCCAGGGGCCCTGCTTCCCCATCAGCTTGAAGACTCCCAAGGACAAGTCCTCATCCCTCCATCAGATCCAAGGCTCCCCAGGATCACAGCTTACCCTTGCAAGTTCCTGGGCACCTGTGTTGGAGCCAAGGGGTGCCCAGCCCCATGCCCAGGTTGGTCTTCGGGCCGCCTGTAGAATCTCCCTCTTTCTAGCCTTGGCCTTTCTGTAGGCAAGGGGACCCATGGCCGATCCATGCCAGCCTCACCGCAGGGCCCCACCTTCTCTAAATTCCGGTGTGCCAGGCCGCCCGGAGCCTGGGACTCCTATAAATAGAGGCTGTATACACCAGGAGGGGCCTGGCCGCCTCTGCTTTGAAGCTCAGTGGCAGGTCTGGTTCCTGTCTTCTGGGGGTGGGAGAGGTGGGCCGCTTCCCTCCTGGGGCTCTCTGAGTGGTGGCCTGAGCCCCGCCGAGCTCCCAGACACAGACTAAAGGCTTCTGGCCACAGGAGGCCAAGTGGGGCTCAGACCCCTGTAAAATGGAAACCGCGCTGTCGGCTGCAATGCCTCTTCCTTACAAGATAGGGAAACCGAGTCAGCATGACTCAACCAAAGTTCCTCTGCCAGCCAGTGGCAGATCCCCAAATCTAACAGGTTGCTTTCTACACCACCTTCCTACCTTGTGACGGTGCGTAAAGGAGAATTAATTGTAATAATGATAATAATGGTCACTGTGATCATCACTGTGTACTGAGTGGTTCCTAAGTGCCTGGCTTGAGGTCAAACATTTCTGACCTCATTTTAGCCTTTTAGAAACCCTGGGAGATGGCTGTCATTGGTTGGGCCCATTGTGTAGCAGAGCCACCGTCGCCCCATGGGGGGTCACTGGCTCATCTTAGGACACACAATTCCGGATCTGGACTCGGGGGCCAGAGCCCTTGGGCAGCTGAAGGCTCTGCAAAAGCTCATGTGTGTGTGTGTGTATGTGTGGGGTGTGTGTGGTGTGTGTGTGTGTGTGTGTGTGTATGGTGTGTGTATGGGGGGGGGGAGTGGGTGTGGGTGTGTTGGGCCATGGAAACCTCCTCCCCGGCTGCCTCCGCGACCCACTCCTCTGTCCTCCGCAGGCCCTGAGCAGTAGCGCCTACAAGAGCGCCTCGCCCTACGGCTCCCTCAACAACATCGCCGACGGCCTCAGCTCCCTCACTGAGCACTTCTCGGACCTGACCCTCACCTCTGAGGCCCGCAAGCCCAGCAAGCGGCCCCCACCCAACTACTTGTGCCACCTGTGCTTCAACAAGGGACACTACATCAAGGACTGCCCCCAGGTAAGGCAGCCCTGACTCGGGGAGGGCTCTCAGGCTCCCTTGCTGACCTGGGGCAGCTCTGGCCTGTGGGCAGGCACAGTGGCCTCCCCAGGAGCCCTCCCTTCAGAGAGTGGCCCCATGGCCCTCTGGTCACCACCATTTTGTCCCCCCTGCTCTTGCTGAGACAAGGCTGCTGGTGCGGATGGAACAGAGGCCCAGCTTGGGCCTAACTAGCTGGGCGGAAATGAGTGGGGGATCCTGGACCCAAACTGGGCCCCCAAATGAGGTTTTGCGCCTTTTTGTCTCCACCAGCTCCTGCAGGGTGGGTCCCATTACGGTGGGGCAGGACGGGGCCAACAGCCTCCTCATAGCTCTCTGGAGGCCCCATCTGCTCACACTCACTCGGAAGGAATGTGGGCTCCTGGCCAGGAAGCCAGATGTGCACCCCCTCCTCGGACCCCACCTCTGCCTCCTCAGCCTGCAAAGATGAGGGAAGGGGGTCCTGCCCCACTCTCCATTCCCCAGACAGGTCTGGGAAGGCTCAGGCCCCAAGGGATTGGGCATCTCTCTTGGGGTACATGGGAGCCAGGACATGGAGGGTGCTGGGGAGTGCCCCCCCTTACCCAGTGCTTCGCAGAGATGAAGTGGGACCTCTGGGGCAGATCCCAAATCTTCCATAGATGTGGCTTTGGGATCCTGGGGGAAGCAGTCAGCAGCTGTCTTTTAAAATACGGTGTGAGATTAACGGTGATTTTTCCCCCTGTTTTTTTCATATTTTCCAATTATTTTATAATGCGATGCTAGTTAGATTTGATGAATGTAGTAGAAATGGAGTCCTGGAGACTCAGCAGGTCCACGTAGTATTACCTTCCAGATTTTGGGAGTCAACTGTGGCCGTGTAGGACTGGGTCCAGAGCCACAGGAGGCTGATCTGCGCTTGTTGCTGTCACACACACCAAGCTCTTCTCAGGAACGGCCATCCCAGGCTTCGGGTCCTGGCTTCTCAGAGTGCAGCCCACGGACCACAGCACCAGTATTTCCTGGGGCTTGCCAAAACCCACGAGTCCCAGACCCACCCAGACCTCACTGGGTAAGATCCCCAGGTGATGTGTTCCCCTGACCTGGATCCCACACAGTGGGAGCTGGCCCACAGTGCCATCCTCAAGACCTGGTACCCCGCCTCTGGGCCCTGTCTCTGAACAGATGCAGTAAGCAAGAGGCCCTTGGCATGAGGAGCTCCCTGCAGAGATTGACCCCCACTGCCAGGGTTCTCTGGGTAGATGGGGACAAAGGGGCAGGTAAGGAACTCATGCACTGTGATCATTGAGCTACTCAGTGGAGTAGCTGGATTCTCACCTGGGCAGGCCAGTGTCTTTTAAAAGCTGGGGCAGAGGGTCCCTCCCTTCCCAGCCTAATGCTAACTCTGGTTCTTCCTGTATATGGATCATTATCTCTTAATTCAATGTCAGAAGTAGGAGTAGTGGTCCCATTTCACAGCTGAGTCTCCAAGAGATGAAGCATTGGGGCAGGGGTAGGACAGGTATGAGGTCTCTGCTCATGGGGCCTCTGTGCCCTGCCTTCCTGAACACCCGTGCCACTCCGAGCTGAGTCTCCCCGTCTATGGAGCCTCAGTCTCTTTCTTGAGCTGGCTGAGACCTTTTCCTGGCCCCATCCAAAACCTGATTCTGCCCAGGACCCTGAAGGCCCAGGGATCCCCTACCCACTTCACAAGGGGTGGAACGACAGAGGTTCGCAGTCTTCCTCTTGTCCCCTGTCCAATGGGACTAGTGGGAACACTCTCCCACACAAGTGCTTGAGGATGCAAGGAAATGCCTAGCATGGTGCCCTGTATACAGGAAGCACTAAATAAATGCTGGCTAGCATAATTTATTTCTTCTTTGGGTCACCTTGAAAAGTGTACCTATCTTATCTTGCAAGGTACTAGGTAGTTTGGCAAGGCTGGGTTTAATTGGACTCTGTCCACGCCACCTCACCTGACCACAAGCTACAGGATTGGCATTGGGCTAGATTCGTCCCTGAACACCCTGCTGTCTGACACCCACCCAAGACACTTCACCCAGCAAGTGCTCAGCACAAGTGCTCCTGAAGGAAGGGAATGGGTTTACAAGGCTTTTATAAGCCATGGAAGGAAGCCTGTGTTTCAAATGAATGATTGTATGAGTTTGACATAAATAATATGAAAAAGATTCTAGAATGTTCTTTTTTCGGTAACAGCCTTAATGAGACAGAATCCATTCACCATATAATTTACCCATTTGAGATGCATAGTTCAGTGATTTTTAATGCACTCAGGGTTGTGTAAACCATGACCATCAGTCTCAGAATCTGTTTTTCAACTCAGAAAAAGAGCTTCATACTCGTGAGGAATCCTCTCCTGATCATCCATCCCCACCACATCGGCTCACCTCCTTTCTCTCCCTCTAGAGAAATGGAGTGATATAATAACATGGCCTTCTTCACTGAGCATGACATTCTCCAGGTTCATCCTTGTCACGTGTGCCCGTTTCTGTGATTTGGGAAGTGTTCTATCATGTTCTAGTCTCCGGATGAGACTGAGGAGAGTGATCATTAATTCTCCTTTCGAGGTCTGGTAGAATTCACCTCTGAAGCCCTTTGAGCTTGGGCTTTCCTTTTGTGGGGAGATTTTTGATGACTAATTCCATCTCTTGTTCTGGATCTGTTCTGATTGTGTATTCCTTCTTGATTCAGTTACTACAGTTTGTGTATTTCTAGGATTTTGTCTGTTTCATCTAACTTATCTAATTTATTGGCTTACAATTGTTCTCTTATAATCCTTTTTATTTCTGTAAGGTCAATAATAATGTCGCCCGCTTCCATTTCTGATTCTTGTAATTTGAGTTTTCTCTCTTTTCTTGGACTGATCTAACTAACTAAAGGTTTGCCAATTTTGTTGAACTTTTCCAAGAACCAACTTTTGATTTAGTTGATTTTCTCTGTTGTTTTTCTGTTCTCTGTTTCATTGCTTTCCACCCTAATCTTTTTGTTTTTTAATTTTTTTTAATTTTAATTTGTTTACGTATGACAGCAGAATGCATTACAATTCATATTACCCATATAGAGCACAATTTTTCATATCTTTGGTTATACACAAAGTGGAGTCACACATTCATGTCTTCACACATGTACTTGAGGTAATGATGTCCATCTCATTCCACTGTCTTTTCCTCCCCTTTTCCCTATCTATCTAAAGTTCATTCCTCCCATGCCCCCCCACAACCCCATTATGAATCAGTATCCTTAAATCAGAGAAAACATTCAGCATTTGGTTCTTTGGGGATTGGCTAACTTCACTTAGCATTATATTCTCCAACTCCATCCATTTCCCTGCAAATGTCATGATTTCATTCTCTTTTAATGCTGAATTCCACTGTAACCTTTTAAAAAATTATGGTAAAATACACATAACATAAAATGTATCATCCTAACCATTTTTAAGTGTATTAAATACATTCACAGTGTTGTGCTAACATCACAACTGTCATTCCCAGAACTATTTTTTTTAATCTTGTAAAACTGACTCTGAGCCCCTTAATCAACCCCCCTTTTCCCCTCTCCACCCCTGGTGATCACTATTTCACTTTCTGTCTCTGAGTTTGACTTCTCTAGATGCCTCATAGAAGTGGAATCATACCGTATTTGTCTTCAGGGCTCATTTCACTTAGTATAATGTCCCCGTGGTGTATCCACATCTTAGCAGGTGTCAGAATTTCATTTATTTTATTTTATTTTTTTTGGTTTAAGTTGTAGTTGGACACAATACCTTTATTGAATTTCCTTTATTTTTAAGGCTGAGTAATATTTCATTGTATGGATATACCACATTTGTCTGTCATCCATTCATCAATGGGGATGCTTCTACTTTTGGGCTACTGTGAGTGGTGGTGCTATGAATATGGGTTTGCAAATACTTCTTCAAGTCCTTGCTTGGTTTTCCACTCTGACTTTTATAATTTCCTCCCATGATCTTGCTTTGGGTTTAGTTTGTTCTTTTTCTTTTTTCTTGAGGTAGAAGATTAGGTTACTAATCTTGTAACCTTTCCTTTTCAGTTAAGATGTTTGCAGCCAGGAATTTCCCACAAAACTGCATCCCATAAGTTTTAGTATGTTGTGTCTTTATTTTCATTTATCACAGAGTATCTTCTTATTCTTCATGTGATTTCCTCTTTGACCCACTGGTTGTTGAGGAGTGTGTTGTTTACTACCCACTTATTTGTGAATTTTCCAAATATCTTTTAATGATTTCTAACTTTATTCCATTGTGGTAAGAGGAAATTTGTATTATTCATCCCTTCTAAACTGATTGTGGTTTGCTTCAGAGCACGTGGGCTGTCCTGGAGGCTGTTCTATGTGCACTTGGGAAGAATGCATTCTGTTGCTGGGTGGAGTGTTCTGAGGGTGTCTGTAGAGACTGGGTGGCTTAGAGTGATGCATCTGTCTCCTTTTGCCTTGTTGATATTCTGCCCCATTCTATGCATTATTTTAAGTGGGAATATTGAAGTCTTCAGCTATTATTTTTGAAGTATCTGTTTTTCTTTAACGCTACTTTTTTTTTTGCTTCATGTATTTTTGGTGCTTTGTTCTTAGGTGCATGTATGTTTTTAATTGTTTTGTCTCCTGATAGATTGATCCTTTATCATTCTAAAATATCCTTTTTTTTTTTACCTCCAGTAATATTTTTTTTTGTATTAAAGTTTACTTTTTCTGATAGCAAATTCCCAGTTTTCAATGTTGCTACTGGCTTTTCCTATTCTTTTACTTCTAATTTGTAGCTGTGTTTGAACTAAAGTGTGTCTCCTGGGGACACCATATAGCAATTGCTTTTTGTTATCCAGTTGTTACTGGCAGGCAAGCCAAGAAACTGCCTTCATTCCAGCTGGCTGCATTCAGCTCCCCCAACCCACGTCCCTAGCTACAAAATAAGCAAAAGATGCAGAAAGGAAAAATAAATTTAATGCAGTTGATCAAACTGGAGAGAAACAGTTAGATTGTTTTTCTTGTCTTATAGAAGTGGTTATCATTTGTAGAAACAAAACCCAGGAGATGCACACATGTAGACTTAGCTAGGCTGTGCTAGCCAGAGAGCTCACAGGACCACAGTTTCCTTGGTGCCCACCTGGGTCAGGTAGTTTTCTATTTCCATTCTCAGCATGAGGAAGTTCAGGAGCTAAAACAATACAGAACTTCTAACTTTAAAGGGGCTCTGTTTCACAATCTGAGGATCCCTGCCTTTTGATTGGATTCTTTAATCCATTCATATTTACTGCTATGATGGAGGCAGTTAGATTTCTGCCTGGCATTTTACTTTTTATTTCCTAAGTCACTCATGTTTTTGTTTCTCTATTTCTCTCTTATTGCTTTTTTTTTTGGCACTGATTTTCTAATGTAATATTTTAATTTCTTTAATTTTTCATGATGGTTTTAGTCATTTCTTTCTAGGTCACTGTAGGGCTTACCTTATACATTTTAACTTACCAGAAGGACATATAGACATATAATTCCTACGTAGCTCTGCTCTCCAGTGTCTTTGGACTTTTCAGCCATCTCACTATGTTGAGTCTGTGTGTAGGCGTCTCTGTTTACCCTATTTAGATTTTGTTGAGCTGGTTGGATGTGTTGATTAAAGTTTTTTCTTTTTTTAAAATCAGATTTGGAAAAATTTCAGCTATTATTTCTTTAAATTTTCTTTCTGCTCCATCAGATCTTCCCTTCTGTGGAATGATTTTTAAATGATTCAAAAGTTTTTAGAATCCTCAGTCATCTAACTGGGCTGAACTTCACCTCCCCCTACTCAGTCCTGAGTCTGCCCATGAGCCCAGGGGTCTGAGGGAGGCAGCAGAGAAGGTAGTGGAGCGCAGGACCCGGTGCTTGTGGCCTATGAGTTGATTCTTTTCCAACCTTAAGAATAGGGTAAAGGTGTTCAGAACTCCACTCATCTGACGAATAGGCCTCACCCATTCCTAGGGCCAGTGTGTTGGGGACTGGGCACTTCAGGAAGACAGGGAGCCCCTAAAGCCGAGGTGGAAGGTGCTGGAGACCAATTCTAAATGTTGCTGAAGGAAAGTCTCTCCTCATGGGAGGAGAGACCAGCGTCCATCTCTAGCTAATGTCAGCACTGACCCAAGGAGTCTCAGGAGACAAGAGTGTCCACCACATGGTACTTGAAAACACAAGCTCTGCCTTCTCCACACGGTGTGCCAGCCACTTGCCTAGAGATGATAGTAATTTGAATGATACTAAAAGCCTCTAAATGAATTCATCACCAAGTTTAGCATGTTATATGCATTAACTCTGTCAGTTCCCTCAACAACCCTCTCAGGTACCTACTAGAGATCCCCAAATGCCACTGGGTAAAACTGAGGCCCAGAGATGTGACTTGCCCAAAGTCACACAGCAGGTGAGTCTCAAGGCTGAGGCTGGGACTCAGCTCCTGCTGATCCCAAAGCCCAATCTTTGCCACTTAAACCCTGCTGTCACCCTTTGCATCCAGACTTCCATCTCCACTGTCATTCCCAGAAAGTTTGGGGTTCTTCAAAAACGAGCTGCTGGGAATAAAGAGGGTCGAGGACCCTGTAGACAGAAGCCAGACCTGCCTGGTCTCACCCAGTCTGTGTGCCCAATAATGGGCCAGCATCAGGGCACCTTCTGCCCTCTTGGAGTCAGGGAGGTCAGGTGTGGCTCTGGAGGCAGCAGACATGCATCGACGGCAGGGAGGCACGGTTGACATCCCCTGGCTGCCTGCAGGGTCACCTGGGTGTCTTGCTTTGGCTTCTGCACACCATAAGGACCTAAGTTGCAGTGTCCTTCTTTGGGCCCACTGCACTTGCCTACCTGGTATATGACTTTGCAGCAGGGGCTTTGAATTGCAGCCCTTCCTGGGCATCTGCTGGGTGCCAAACCTTCATATTTTTTGAGGCCTGACCTCGTCCTCAGGGAGACACACAGAGCAGTGATGGCCATTCTGGGTGACCAGGGCTGCCACGGAGGTTTGCCGAGTGAGAATCCAGCTCTGCCTAGGCTTCGGGGAGGCCTCAGAGAGGAGGAGGCGGGACCTGGGGTGGGGCAGGCTTCCAGGCCAGGCTGTAAATAACTGGAATATGCTTTCTGGGCAGCACCAGCCGTTGGCCAGGGCTGGCACTCCCGAGGGGGGAGCGGAAGGTGTGGTTGGAGCAGGTGGTGAAGGGCCTGCGTGCCAGGCTGCACAAACTTGGACTGAACCTGGAGGGCAGGGAGAAGCCATCCAAGGGTCTTCGGTGACAGGCTTGGATTAGCATTTTGAAGGATCGTGATAGTGGCACTTGGAGGCCGGGCTGGAAGGGAGAAGGCTGCTGCGGAAACCAGCCATGAGCAGGGACAGGAGGTGGTCAGACCAGGTCCAAGACAGGGAGCGCAGAGGTTGCAGGGTGGCATTTGTGGATACCCCAGTAAACAAAAGAGGAAAGGTCCCCACTCTGAGCTGGTGTTCTGTTGTTGAAGAAGGACCATAAAGTGCAAATCAAGAAAAATCAAGGAAATATCAGACATAATGGAGACTGTGAAAATGTTCCTGGGTAGGCCCTGCCAGGGTGGTTTCTCCATGAGGAACAGGAGGGACAAGTGCCCAAGCCCTTGACACTTTTGGGGTTCCGCAGAAATGTTTCCATTTGTATTTAAGGCCAGAATAGAAAGTTACTATAACAATGATGAATTTATAATTATGAATCCACCTTGGATATTTATCTTTATACTTACACAATCAGGAACTCTATTATATGGAGGAAAGGGCCCACAAGGCAAAAGTACCTACAGATGCAAGCTCAGAGTGCAGTCCTGAAAAGAATCTGGGGGCTGCTTTCTATTGGATGGCTGTGGTGGGCCTCTCTGATGATATGACATGAAAACTCAAAATGCTACCTTTTCTCTAAAACTCAGAGTCTACATGTCATTAGAAGGACCCTGATGCTGGTGTGGGAGGTATCTTGTTGTGCTCAAAGGAAACAACCTCAAATTTATAAACCAAAGATCAGAGTTCAAGTTCTAGCTCTGCATATTACTGTTCTGTGCAACCTTGAGCAAGTCACTTAACCTCCCTGGGCCACCTTTCCTCATCTCCAGTTTGGAGTTGATGACTCACTCAGCACCTGTGTGGGAATGGAGCCTAGGGCAGGGTGGGGGAAGTACACACAGGATACAATGTCCTCTCCCTAAGCCCTCTACTCTTTCTAGCCACCTCCAGCCTGGCCGCCACCCTTCAAGTACTGAGCTGGGAGCAGAAATTCTCCAAGCCCTCAGCCTCCATCAGGCCCAAGGCATTTGGGGGGAGTAGTGGTTACTCCTTTGAGGGAGGCCTGAGGAGTGTTGTCACCTGTGCCTCCTGTGTCCAGCTAAGAGACGGGCACCATGAGAGGTCTGGGAAGGGCCCGAGCCCCGGGGAGCTGTGCCATTCCTGAGTCAGCCTGCCCAGGGCTGCTAATGAAATCCAGATGTCCGAGAGAACACAATCATCACCCCCACCCATCTGGCAGCTCGGGTTTCTTGGAGATTGCAAAAGAAAAAGAAAAATAGAGCAGGGAGAGAACTGAGTCCCAGAGCAGCTGAAACCTTAGAGGCGGGGTGTGAGGGATGTAAAGAGTCTCAGGGTCCTGCTGGGGGAGGGGCGGAGAGGAAGCTGGCCAGGCCTCCTCCCCAGCCCGGTCTCGGCAGCCCTCCTCAGGCAGGCCCGACCCCGAGGGCTTGGGGTGTCCAGAGACAGCAAGCAGGGACAGCCAACCACGTCTGACCCTTGCCTGGACCCTGCCCGCATGGCAGCTCTGGCTAATCTCTGGGTTCAGAGGGGCTGCAGCCCAGGCAGAGAGGGGCTGAGGGTATGTGGGCTTTTTCCTGCAGAACGCGGACCCAGGGCTAGAAGCTCTCAGAGCCCCACAGCTGAGTGTCATGGAGGGCAGAGGGTGAGGGGTGGAACAGGGTGGGATCCAGGCCCCTTCCTTCCCTGAAGCCTGCCTCACACATGACCTTAGCAAGATCCAGGTTCCCAGGCTAAAGACGTGTAAAGTCCTTGGTTAGTTAGCCCAGGTTAGACCTGCTCTGGTGTGGACATGGTTTGAGTTCATGGGCTGGAAGCTTGGTCCTCAGTGTGGCGAGGTGAGAGGTGGTGGACCTTTGAGAGATGAGGCCTGGTGGGAGGTGATTAGGTCACTGGGCACCACCCTTGAAGGGGCTTAAGGTCACTCTCCTGGGAAAAGATTTTATAAGAGAGCAAGCCTGGTCCCTCCCCTCACTCCAGTTCCTGTCTCTGCCCTGGGGTCTCTCCCTCTGAGCTCCCACCATGAGGCCTTCACCCCAACCTGTGCTGGGCTATTTGAACTTTTGGCCTCCAAAACTTGTGGGCTAAGTCAATCTCTTTTCTTTAGAAATACCCAGCCTCAGGTATTTCATTATAGTAACAGAAAACAGACCTATCAATGAGCCAGGGGGAAACTGGGTATTTTTACAGAGTCTGAGAGGACAGCAAGTTATAAAAAATTCTATAGAGGGAGGGAGGTGGGAAGGGAGGAAGAAAGGAAGGAAGAGATGGAGGGAAGTAGGGGAAGAAAGAAAACCACAGACAAAAGGCCCTTTGACCACTAGACAATGGAAGTAGCAGAGAAAATGTGGCTGCGCTCTCTGCACATTGTAAAATCTACAGCAGGCGGGAGGAAGGAGGAGGAGGAAGGGCCAGCGTGCGGCCGGTGATCATCACTGCCCATCACTCCCGCAGGTACTGCTGGGGATCCTCTGCTGCTGGGCGGGCTGGCTGGCCAGGGCCTGGCTGCGGTGTGCAGGCACTTGGCACGGGACCTGGAATGCCATAAGCACTTCGAGAATGTCAGCGGGGATGGGCGTTGCTGGGGGCTGCAGTGTGACTGCTGCGTGGCAGGTGGTGACTTTGGTGGAGGTGCTGAGGGAGGGTAGTGTCCCAGGCCTGGCGTCTGGAGGCCCAGCGCTGCCCCAGCCCCTCCCGAGGCCCCTCGGCTCCAGGGCCTGCCATCAATTCCTAGCTCTGCCTCTTACTAGCTGTGTGCCTTCAGGAGAAGAAGCCAGCCTATCTAGGCCTCAGTCTCCCTCAATGACATTAAAGAATCCTGCCTCCTGGGATGCTGGGGCTGGATGAGTCACCTCAGGTGAAGTGCTGAGGGGAGCGCCTGGCCCCTCCGTGGACCATGAGGGTGAGCTGTCACCATCGTTACACGTTTGGGAGGTCTGAGGCCTGAGAGGGCTTGAGGGTTCCACAGAGGGGCCTCCAGCCTCCCTCCCACCCTCCTTCCTGGAGAAAGGGGCCTGCCATTCCAGGATGGGTGGCAGGGAGGCCTGTCAGGGGGTTTGGGAGGGAGCGGGAAAGGCTCTGGTGACTTTTTGGGTCACCCAGGTTTGCTTCCAGGTCTGTGGCCTGGACTATCCCACAGGATGAGGAATGGAAGCTCTGCCCTGCCCCGGGGGCGGGGGGCCTCAGGAGGAGGCTGAGGGGTCATGGAAGGTGCCTGCTGTGGCCTGTGGCTGTCAGCGCCCCTCTGGGACAGGCCGAGGGTGGGCTCACCAAGTGTCCACCCTGCCTGGCTCAGAAAGAGGGAGCAGCTGCCGGGCTGGGGGAGGGATGCGGAATGGAGTGCAGGGCGTGGGGCTTCAGGCAGCCTTCCTGCTGTCTGGCAGGGCAGGAAAGAGCCTAGGAGGGCCAGTTTCACATCCTCAGCTGCCAGTTCTGCTTTAGACAGGATCACAGATGGTGAGGAGCCTCCCCGCCCCTGGGACTCTTCAGTGTGTCTGGGTATCACCTTCTCCATCCTCTGCCCTGGGTCTGAAGGGACAAGGATGTGGGCAGAGTGGGTGGTGGGACCCATCCCTGGTCTTGAATTACTTGTGAGGCCGACTGAGTGGAGCCCTGGGGTGAGAAAGTGCATCAGTATTAGTCAGCTGTTTACTGCTGTGATGCAGTGCCGGACACTGCTGGCCTTATAAAAACATTTATTAAGCAGGGAACCCAGAGACTCACAGTGCAGGTGCACAGCACAGCTCTGGCGAGCGCCAGGAGGGAGAAACCCAGCTTGTGGCCTTTTATAACCACCCTCTCAGAACCACCCAGGAAAACGCCTTTGCTGCCTTTCAGGGGTGCACCTCAGTGATCTAAGGACCTCCCCGTAACACCATCCCTAGGACCAAGCTCCCAACATATAGCCCATGGGGGGATACAAGCCACTTCCAAACCGTGGGCTGGCTAGCTCCCCAGTGCCCGCTCTTGCAGACAGTTTTCTCTGGTCTCTCCTGTTCTGCAGGCAGCAAAGACTGACCTCTGCAGAATGCTAACGAGAGGCTCGGCATCCATCTCGTGAGGCCACTGGACCTCCCGAGTCTTATCCATCCCGTTTGTCCACTGAGGCTCATGGGCCTGGTGGGAGGGTCAGCACACAACAGCAGGGATTTTCCAGCCTCCAAACCTTTGCTCCTGCTGTGCCGCCTGCCTGGGGTACCCTTCCTGGGTTTCTCCTGTTCCCCCCAGAGCCCAGCCAAGCCACCTCTGTGGGTGTCCTCTCCCACCTGGCCAGGCCACCAATAGCCCTCAGGAGTCTGTTCTGTGGCCTGGCCTATCCCACAGGCTCAGGTCACCATGGAGAGCCAGAGCAGGGACTAGCACAGTCCCCCCCCCCAGGCCCCTGGAGAGCCCCCGTGGGCCTCAGTCCTCTAGGCGAACCGGAGGCTGGACAGGGAGTTAGTTGCAGGATGGGGATGGGGATGGGGATGGGGCTGCTCCTTGCCAAGGTGTTTGGTTGCCATCAGCCACAGGGGACTTTAGAGGTAGGAGGACAGCCAGGTGACCTTGAACAAGCCCCTCCTACCTTCAGCCCCTTGCTACACGGAAGTGTTCACTCTATATGACAGACCCAGGAATATGCCCCCAGCCTGTCCCCTGGCTGCTGTGTGGATCTCTCCAGCTAACCGCGGAAAAGTTGCAAGCAAAGCTGAATGAAGGAAGGGGGTCCTCAGAAGAAAAAAAAAATTTATTTGTGAACGTACGAAGTCCTGCCTCAAAGTCTACTCCTTGGCTCAGCAGCAGGGGCAGCACCGGGAGCTCATCAGAGCTGCAGAGCACTGCCCCCTGCCCTCCAGGCTGCAGAAGCCAGGCTTTCACAAGCTCTCCAGGTCACTCATGGGCACATTCAAATTTAGGGAACACTGGTCTGCAGCATCCTGACTCCTACTTCCCCATTCCTGGGGAGTCGCCCCTTGGGCTTCTTGCTGGAGCCTGATAGGGGATCCTGGCTGGAAATGCCCATCTCACTGGAGAAGACACCCTGGCCCAGCAGGACCCCTGTTTTGGAGGCTGTTTAGGGAACCAGCATTGTGTCGAGGGCACTGAAACATCCAGAGGCCTTGACAGCCTCTGTCAAACTAGTGGTCCCCCATAAGGCCACCCCAGTTTATTTGGGAGTGTGGTCCCCACCAGAGGCAATGAGACTGCAGGACCTGGAACAGGGTTAGGGATGAGGAACCACGGTCAACTTGGGGGCAGGAGGGCAGGGCTTCCCCTGAGCAAGCCAAGGGCATTTGTGCCCACAGTCTCTATCATCATGCAGCAGGGTATGGAAAAACTGCAGCTGGAATGTTTCAGGTTAGACACAATGAGCAACTTCCTATTGACCAGGAACAAAGTAGCAAAAGATCCTGAGGGTTCCACCCACTTAAGTATTGGCCCTGTTGTGGGAGGTCAAGAGGCAGAGCCAGAAGGGGTTCGCAGCAGTCCTCTGTCCAGCCTCGCACCTTGAGATCACATTGACCTGGAGGCCAAGCGACTTGTCTCAGGCCACACAGCAAGCTAGTGATGGATGGCTGGGCCCCTGGTTTCTGACTGCCTGTGCCTGGGGCTTCTCTTTACCCCAGGCCTCCTGGTGGGCTTTGAGCGTGCGGGGGAGGGAGCCTGGCAACTCTCTGTGGCTCACTCTGACCTGGCCTGCTTGGTACCTAAGACCCCTAGGGACGCCCTGGGGGCAGGGTCCTGTGAGACAGATGCAGTGATTTGAGGATAGATCCCTGGGAGCTAAAGCGGTACAGGTGAAGGAAACAAGAGGCCCAGGAGGGTTGATCTTGATGTAGGGGCTGGGGAACATCACTGGGGTCCTTGGGCCAGTTACTTTTAATTGCAGTCTCTGTTTCCCCGTCTGTAATATGGAGGAGAGGTGGGACGAGGTCCGTGATTCTCAACAGGGACTTCACATTAGAGTATCCTGGGGTGTTTTGGTTTGTTTATTTTGGGGAGTGCTGGAAAGTTTGATTCAGTAGGTCTGGGGGAGGCCTGGCCATGGGCATTTGTTCAGCTCTTCAGGTGATTCTGATGTGCAGCTGGGCAAAAGCACATGCCCAGGTCTGAAATGGTGTGGACCTCAGGCAGCGGGTGATCAGGGCTCTGCAGCCAAGCAAAACCATCGTATTCTTTTGAGGTCCCGGCAGGGAAGATGACAAGGTTCTGCGAGAACATTGCAGGGGGTCCTGCTTTTATCACCTTCTGATGTTCATCCCAGATTCCTAGACTGTGTGATCACTAAGTTTTATCACTCGGCCGGGCTGCCCACACTGGGTGACTCTGACGCTCAGTTGTTCTGAATCGTGTGGTTTTGAGTCTGAGTTCCTTCGTCAGTGCAGATCAAGATGGTGTGGTTCTGAGCCTCCCATGTGTTTCTGGGTGACTGATGTGCTGTTGTTATTGTTCTTTGAAATGAAGATTCTCCATGCTTGTGATCATAACACGTTATTAGCTTGAATTCTAGAGATTCCAGGAATCTAAGTTATTATGGCACTAACATTTTGTAAAATTCTAAACTCAGCAACACTGTGAAGTATCATTCCTTCTGGGCAGTCGGCAGCCAGGGCCCAGGGCCTGGCCTTTGTCTCCCTGAGACAGGGTGGTGATTGTGTGAACTTAGACATGCGCCCCCTCCCTCCTGGTCTGGAGGGCCTCTCTTGGGAGAAGGAGTGGGGGTGGGGAGAGCAGAGACCCCCATGGAGCTCCCTTGGCTTCGGCTCTTCCTCCAGCACTGGCAATGGAGGAGTGGAAGGCAGAGCAAGTGAGAGGGGCACGTCTGACCATGCAGCAGGAAGGACAGCAGGATAGATGTGCAGCAGCAGCTCTCGATTGCTCCTTGCATCAGTTCCATCTTACAGTACAGCTGTCAGTCCCCAGAGTGGAAGATCAGGCTTAGACGGTAGAGGCTTTTGCACCTAGAGACCTCCCTATATGCACACACACCCCCGACTCTGGATGGGAAAACTGAGGTCCAGGAGGAGGTGACTGCCCTGATAGAGTTGGTGCCCAAGCCCAGGACTCCTAATCGCTGGCCATCATGACATGGCCCTTTGCATGACCCTTCCCAGGCCAGACTTTTTGCACAAAGCCATCAGCCTTCTGTAGGACTGACCTTCAGGTCCCCCTGAGGTGATAGGAGCCAGCTCCACGACTCAGGATTACTCAGGTACAGCCTGTAGCCTGGTGATTTCACCAGGCCCAGGAGGGGATCTTGCCGTCCCAGGTGACCTCCTAGGCCATTCCCTGCCAGCCAAACCACACAGGCCTTGGTTTCACTCCCCCAGGACTTGTGCACGAGTGTGGCAGCGCCTGGCCTGCAGGTCAGGAGACAGGGTGGGCTAGGAAGAGTCAGGTGTGAGCTGCCCCTCGCTCACTGTGGGACCTTGAGAAAGTCCTTAGAGAGGGACTTTCCTGGCTGGGGGCTGGTAGATCGTAACTCACAGAGTCACTGGGAGGATTTCATGAGGTCTCACACAGGCAGCCCTGGTACACTAGGAGGGAACAGGGGCTTCCATGTCCACCGCCAGCTGCCAATCTCAACACAGAGAGCATCTTGAAGAGGGGCTTGCGTTTGCTGGAGGAGACTGGGGAGGCTCGCTTATGCTCACTCAGAGGGTGGAACTATGCATTTCAGACTCCCCGGGATTTTCAAAAGTTTAGCGGGCTAGCGCAGGAGGGTGGAAAGGCCTTGGATATCTGAGATTTTAAGCAAGTATGAAGATGTTGCTGCTGATGATGGCGATGGTGATGATGGTGATGGTTATGATGGTGATGGTTATGATGGTGGTGTGGGTGGTGATGATGGTGGTGATGATGATAGTGATGGTGATGGTGATGACGGTGGTGGTGGTGGTGGTAATGATGGTGATGATGATGACGGTGGTGGTAGTGGTGGTAATGATGGTGATGGTGATGATGATGATGGTGATTGTTGTGATGATGATGATGGTGGTGATAGTGATGGTGGTGGTGGTGGTGATAATGGCTACTATTTACCAAATTTCCAAATATGTGTTAAGCGCTTTGCACTCAAAAGTGTAGAAATTCTTCACTACCGACCCAATAGCTATTGCTATCCCCAATTGAATGTTGGAAAACTAAGGTTCAGAGAGATTCACAGACTTCCCCAAGCTCTTAATAAATGACATCAGCAGGATTTGAGCCTGGATCTCCAGAGCTACACAGCAAAGAGCTCTCCCTTGGCCCATGGTGGGATGAGAGGCTTCAGGGCCACAAGACGGACAATGGCCAACCTCCAGTGGGGCCACAAGCAGGGCACGCCAGGGAAGCAGAGGACTTTTTTCAGAAGAACTGGAGCTGTTGTAGTTTCCCCTCCTTCAGTGTAGTCACAATTTTCCATGTGGCTCTTGCTGTCACTTTGGAAATTCAGAGCTACCTGTGATGAGCCCTGAACCTCCTCCAGCCTGCCTTGGCTGGTGAAGAGGGGCCTAGAGCAGAGGCCTCTGCACAGCCACACATACACACACACACACACACACACACACACACACCTGAGAGTACGTGTGCACGCTCTCAGGAGGTCACCCTGGCGCACCTTGCAGCCCCACCGAGATCTAGAGGTTAGCTGCAAGCTCTGCCAACCACCTCGCTTGGAGTCCTGGAGTCACTTGCTCTGCTCTTGGCCGTGTGTTCCTCTTTCAGCTGGTGATGGTAGTGGTAATGGTGATGGTGGCGATGGTGGTGGTGGTGTTAGTGGTGGTGATGGAGGTGGTGGTGCTGATGGTGATGGAGGTGGTGGTGGTGATGGTGGTGGTGGTGGTGGTGGTAATGGTGATGGTAGTGATGGTGATGGTGGTGGTGATGATGGTGATGGTGGTGAATCTGGCTGGTCATGGAGGGAGATACATTACCTGTTGCTCCCTGTGTGTGCACCGTGTGCCTGGCAGGCCTAGCTCTCTACAAAGGCCCAGTGCTCCAGGTGGCAGAGGCAGGAGCCTTTCCCCAGGGTTTCCTCGTGCCAAGGATTCCTGGTGGCTCTTTTCACTCCTGGGATTCCAGTCTTCTGAGCTACTGGGAGTCAGATGAGAGCTGGAGAGGGTCAGTGCCCAGTAAGGAGCACATGGCATGAGCTCCAGGGTCTGGGGACACTGGCTTTGCTGAGGACTTACCCAGGTCTCTGCCCTGGTGCCAGCCTCCTGGAGAAGTGGACAGTGGCAGACTGAAGAGCCCTCCCCTGTGGCCTGGCATGGCAGACCGTGGGGTTCAGGCCTTCTCAGACACATGACGGGTCCCAGCAGAGCATGGCAGCTCCGGGAGGTGTCGGAGAGTGTCTGGAAGCCACCTGGCCCTTCCTCCCTCTCCACGTTTGCTTCAGACTCTTCCCTGGCACTGGTCTTGGTCCAGGCCTGAGCTACTCCTGCCCGTCTGGGCTCTGGGGCTGGAGACCTCTCACCTCCCTGGCCGCAGCCACCCTGTCTGCTGAGCACAGGGCCAGCAGGAAGCGCAGCCAGACCCTTGCACTTTGTGGAGCCCCGTTCACACTGATGACCAGGAGGGCCTGGTGGCCTGCCCTCGGGGCTCCAGTTTCTCTCTCTCCTGGGTTTCCTTCCACTGCGGACTCAACACCTGTCCCGTCCATTCCTCCTTCTTGGCTCAGAAGAAACGTTCTGGGGCCTGGCAGGCAGCTGGGAATGGTGGGGGAGCCCTGGGCCTGCCTCGTGCCCTTCTTCACGCGGCCTGGCTGTCTCTAGCTTGGCCTGCCCTGCCCTGAGCCGTGTGCCCACCTGCAGGGGAGCCCGGGAGTGTGCCACGAACACGTGGATGTGAGAGACACAATGTGAATATAACACTGTGCTAGGTGCCTGGTCCCCCTTCATCTTGCACAGGCTCAGGTGACCATCAGGGACAGTAGCCACCCTGTGATGGGGTCCCAGGGGCCTCCCCATCCCCCACTGCCATCCCAAGGCATTCTGATATCCAGTCCTTACACCAGCTTCTGTAGCCACATGGAGCCCTCTCCCCTGTGACTTACCTGGCTCCTCCTGCACTCCCTCTGGCCTCTCCAGCTCCCCAAACACAGGGCTCTGCTCTTCCTGAGCAGGTCCCTCAGCATGTGAACCAGTGCTCGTGGATGTTTCTTTGATCTATTCACTCATAATGTATTTACTGAGCACCTACTATGCACTTAGCTCTGTCCTGGGTATGGGGAAGTCTACTGCAGTGAACAAGGAAGACAAGGAAAGATTGCAGCTAGTATTTTTGTGGAGTGACAGACAATAAAGAAACACACATAAATGGATAGACCATGGTGCAGGTTAAGTTCAAATAGGGTGGTCAGGGACAGCTTCTCTGAGGATGGGAAGAGAAAAATAAAGAAGTGAATGGTATGGCAATCTGGGGGAAGGGTATTCTTGGGAGGGAACAGCAAGTGCAAAGGCCCTGAGGTATGGCAAGGATGTGCATGGCCTGACAGCTCCAGCTCAAGGGACCCCAGGCTTGTTGGGAAGGGCTGAGACACAGAGTTAGAAATGTCCCCACCACGGCTGGCCCTCCATTCTCCCGCCTCCTCCCCCAGCTGGGCAGTTCTTCTCTGGGGAACACAGATGGGTGCTTGTCTTGAGAGCTCCCCCATCCTCCTGCCACTCTGAACACTTGCAGTGGGGACAGGAAGTGTTGGCCCTCGCCTCCCAGCTGCCTGAGTGGGACGCCACCGAGCCAGGCCAGCCTGCTCAGGGAGGGACAGAGGGCCTATTGAGCCCTCTCTCTGGACCATCAGGGACAATAGCCACACTGAGGACCGGGAACATCAGCCGGGCCGCTGCCTCCCCCTTCCGTGTGCCGCCCAACTCTTTCTGGCTCTCTGCTTAGCTTCCAATCTCAGGCTCAGAGAAGTGTCGGGATGGCCACGGTGCCCTTGACCTCCTCCCGGAGGCTCCCTGCCTTGTGCCACACCCATGCTGGACCAGGGAATCGGAGGCCCTCCGAGTTCTCTGCCTGAGGGGCCTGGGAAGGAGTGAGACACACCACCTCAGGGAGCATCCAAGAGCTTCCCACACATGTACACAGAGCTTGGGGGGCGGGGGGCTGCGGGGAGGAGGGGAGGAAGGCTTCCTGGAGGAAGAGGCATGAAGTGTTTCTGCAGCCAGGACCAGGCTGGGAAGGCCCAGCACCCACGTGTCAGCAGGGCGGGAGCAAGGCTTGTCACGAGTCCAGAGGAGGAAGGCACAGTGGCCAGGCCATGTTAGGATTCACACTCTGCTCAAGCCTGGGTGCAGTCTAGTGGTGGGACATTTGTTCCAGAAGGATCTTGAGGAGTCCTAGACCAGGAATGCTGACACAAGTCACGTATGGCTGTACCAGCCCCTAGCCCCCAGCTGTGGGAGGTGGGCATCCCCATCACACCGCTGTTGCCAACCAAGCTGGCGGGAAGCTTCAGATCCTTCTCCACACAGTTCTTTGGTACCTGCCAGTTGGAGTGGACTCCCAAGATGAAGCCCTTGCCTTCCCGGGCCCACCCCGTCACCTCGTGAACAGTTGAAGAAACTGAGCCCAGGCAGTGGAGGAACTTCCCCAGGTCACAGAGGGTGCTGGAGGGTGTGCTGGGGGCAGGAGGGAGATAAGAAATGTTCGCCTTTAAGTGTTTGAAGTGGTAAAACTTCAGATACTGGGAATGGCCCAGATCGCCCTGGACCGACCCTCTAGTGTGACTGCCCCCTCCAAAGAAGACCCCGTTAGCCTTGGCCCTAGCACCCCATTTCTTCCTAGTTCTCAGAACAGCTTGGATAACTTGCAAGAGATCCTTGTTTTTGTTCTTCCCCAACTCCCGTAAGTTCATGGGGAAGGGGTGGTGTCTGTCTCATTAACCACCTACTCTTGGTTGTACCCAGTACCTAGTTGTTGAGGGTAAGGATGGAGGGCCCCATGGCTGGCGAGATAAGTGTGTATGTGACAGTCACCCAGCGCCTTCTTCACTCCTGCGCTGGTTGTTTAGCACCCCCTGGCCTGCAGAGGACAAGCAGGACCCCTGGGGCAGGTTGGGCCCAGGCTGATCAGACACATGCCAGTTTGTGGAAGGCACCCAGCCCAGCCAGGCAGCCCCTGAGCTACCTGCAGGGACACTGAGGCCCAAGGAGCTAAGTCAGGAGCCCGGGATTTTGTAGGCCGAGCAGGGAGCTAAGCCCGGGTCTCCTGGCTTTGGCCAAGCTCCTGGGCACCCATCCTGGCCAGCAGCCCCCATGCCTACAGCTCCAGGGCTGATTTTTCCCGACAGCTGGGCCCACTGGGAGCTGTGTGTGTCAGGGCCAAGGCAAGTGCCAGGGGCACAGGTGGGGGCAGGAGGTCCCTGCAGGCCGTGTTCTTTTTCCATCTTGCACAGACGGGGCCATAGCCCCCAGCAGCCAGGTCTGCTCTGTGGTCATTGCTGGCAGTGATGGCTTCCAGATGACAAGGAGTCACAGGCTTGGGATTGGGCCAGGAGTGCCAGGCCAGCCCTCTCCCAGCACCCTGCTGCCAAGACACCACCTCCAACACCCCTAGTCCTGCCCCTAAAGAGCTGGCCCTTCTGCCCCAGCCCAGGCTGAGGCCCTCTCAGACTTGCAACCAGCCTGCTCCTGAGCTCAGCAGCCCTGGGCCCCGATCCCAGCTCCCTCCCACCCTGACTTCCTGTGAGGCTTGAGCAAGTCCCCTGCCTTCTTTGTGACTCAGTTTCCTGAGCTGTAGGATGGGCATTTGGGGGCAGTGTGGAGACAGCTCCTGACAGACACTGCTGCTTCCACAGACTGATTAGTAGTTCCCAAAATGGGACTCCGGCTTCCCCCGGGACTAGAGGTGCAAACTCTGGAGACGACCCCCAACCCACTGGTGAGGCCAGCTGTCGGTGTGACAACAGTGCCCCAGGTGTAGGCTCAAGGTACAGGCTCAAGTGTGAGTGAGGAAAACGTTGTGCCCTGAAATCAAGCCTCAGGCACCCCGAGTCAGACCACAGCAGACTTCCCCCGCTGTGAGGCGTGGGGTTCGGGAAGGAACCCGTCGATATCCTGGTGAGAAAAGTGGACTGCACTTCCCTCCATGGCGCATGGGGTTGACCGCACTGGCTCAGGGCGGCAGTCAGCACCCAGCCTGGCCGGCCAGCTCCCACAGCGCCTGCGGCCTGGGTGCTCTTCTGTGACGGGCATGGCACGAGGTCAGGCCTGCAGCTGGCGACCTGCACCACCGTAGGAGCTGTGGGCACAGGAGGGTGCTGCTTTCCTGTGGCAGGTGTGAGGGATTACGAGAGAGGGCAGGACAGTCAAGGAAGTTTCTAGAAGTAAGTGCAATTTCTACTGGATCTCACTGGGGCAGGATATGCAGCTAGTGGGACTGGGAAGTGCAAAGGTGGGTGTAAGAGTGACCCCCAGGGGCTGGGGATGTGGCTCAAGTGGTAGTGCGCTCGCCTGGCATGCGTGCGACCCGGGTTCGATCCTCAGCACCACATACAAACAAAGATGTTGTATCCGCCGATAACTAAAAAATAAATATTAAAAAAAGAAAGAAAAGAAACACAATTTAAAAAAAAAAAAAAAAGAGTGACCCCCAGCCAGCCAGCCCCCACTCTGGGTATGCACTCCCTCTTTTTTCTTGTCGGGTCACCAGCAGGATTATTTGTGGTGTGGGGGCTGCCCACAGACAAGGGCACAAAGAAGGTCAGAGCTGGAGGCCAGGCCGGACGCTTGGGTTGTTGTGGGAGTGAACCAAGCCTTGGTTTAGATCCCAGCTCTGCTACTTTCAGGCTGTATGACTTCAGGAAGATCTCTCAACCTCTCTGTGCCTTGGATTCCTCATCTGTAGTAGGGATGGAATGGCTGTTGAAGGTGATCCTGCCCACAGCAGCTGTCAGAGTTTTGCTTCTAGGGGTACTTGGGGCCCAGGAGGGGAACCAGCCATTTTGGGGACACTCCAATCTCCTGCTTCCTACGAGCTGGCTGCACCAAACCCTCTGGGGCCTTGGGACAGTGGGAAGGGGTCAGTTTTGCACTGACTTCCCAGCCCTTGGGGTCAGGAATGACCTAGCTGCAGGGTAGGGAATGTCAAATGACCCCTGGAAAGGTCATCGCTCTGCAGGGCTCCACCCTGAGGGGAAGAACCTGTGAGGGTCTCTTGTTCTCTGATTCCCAACACCAGCCGACCCCAAGGAATCATGGGAAGAGCTGGCAAACACTTGGACGGCCACAGAAACCTCTTAACCCCTGCTCTGCCTGAGTCCAGTTACCAGAGGTGACCTTAACACCAGTCAATGGCCTTCTGGACCTCGGGCAGCTCATACAGCAATGAGTGATTTGGACAAGAAGGACCAGGGTTCAAGGCCTGCCACTTCCTTGCTTTGTGACCTTGGACAGGTGACTTAACTTCTCTGGGCCTTCGTTTTCTCATCTGGAGCCATTGCACCATGGAGCTGCCTCCATGTCTACTGCATGGCCAGCCTCTGCACCCGGTGGATGTAGCGCAGTCGGTACCTGTGCTGTCCTGTTGTCCTAAGCTCCGAGAGCTCCAGAGCTCACCGGTCCTCAGAGCTGAAGGCTCGCTTCTCTGCCTACCCCTCACTAGCCAGATGAGGAAATGGAGGCCCCGCCAGGCGGTGATTGGTGTGAGGACGGAGCCAAGTCTGGAAGTCAGACCTACAGCCTCCCGCCAGGCAGCCCTAGGAGCCCAGCCCCCCCGCCCCCCACTCCTGTCAGAGTAGCCCCAAACTGCTGACTCCAGCGCTTCACCAGCCAGGACAGACCAGAGCTCTTTCTGGCACTCGGCCACCCTCCACGCCCTTCCCCCATCGCTATTTTCAGCTGAGCTCCCCTGTCCCCTCCTCCCGCTCTGTGGCCCTCACACCGAAAGCCTCCTTGTGCCCTGAGGACTGCCCTTTACCCACCACCTTCCTGCCCCCTGGGATTCCTGTAGCGCCTCCCCCCAGCAGGTACAGCTGGGCTCCCCACCGCCACCTTCTCCAGGCCTCCCCAGGGCAGCCTCAGACCAGGGACCCGGGACCAGGCAGCTTATGGAAATGGCGCTGCCAGCCAGAGTGGTCCGCAGAGTCCAGAAGGGGCGTCCTAGGAGAGGACAGAGCCCACCCAGGGTCAGCCCCACGCTGCCATCTCCTGCCTGTGGGGCTCCTGCCCCCTCCTTGTCCCTGCTGTCCACCTCTCCCATCACGACATCTGCTCATGTCCAGGGACGCCTCCAGCTGGTGATGGGTCCTGAGGTCTGGCGGGGCCTGGGGCCCCAAGAGGAGTACGAGGCAGTGAGGGCCCCAGAGGGCCACACACGCACACAGAGGCTCATGGGAGTCATCATGGAAGCTCTCGAAGTGTCTTTAACTTCAGATGAAATCTCTGAGCCGATGTCCTAGCCAATCCACAGCCAAGCAAGGGGTGCGGGCCACAGCCTGGGAGTTTGGGGAGCCCAGCTTTCTTCAGGGGAGATGCAGGAGGTTCTCTGCTGGAGAGCCAGCATGGGACTCCAAGAGGGCAGTGGACACTGTCCGGGACGGGAGGTGAGGAGGGTGCCCTAGAGATTGTCCTTGAAGGACACCTGGTCATTTGCTGTGTGGGGGGCATAGGGAACCGCAAGAGCAAAGCACGGGGCGAGGTGGGGGAAGTGACTTGGGTTTTTATTCAAGCTTCAGTTTTGTAGAAGGGATTCGCAGAGGGTGAGGTTAGACGGTCAGCTGGGGACAGATGGGGAAGGGGCTCCAGCACCCTGGGCGCCTCATCTCTGTCCTCCAGTGAGGGGGGCCCTGAGCCTGAAGTGGCTGTCAGAGTACCTGAGGGGGACCTGGCCAGGCTGGACTGGGGTGTAGCAGGAGAGAAGGGGTACCAGAGGGGAAAGCACTTGCTGAACAGACAGGGACGCAGGCAGGGACGCACAGGGACCTGGCTTGCCACTCAGCGCCACTGAAGGGATCAACAAACCGCAGGGTGGTTGCAAATCTCAGATCCACCCCTACGCAGCCACCCACAGTCACATGAGGGGAGGATGCCCGCGTCTTTTGCAATGCCTGTGATTCGGATGTTTTCCACCCTTTGGCCTGGCCCCTCTCCCACTCCCTGCCCTCGCTCCGCTCCGTGGCTGGTTGGCGGGTGGCGGGTGGAGGGAGGCCAGAAGCAGGAAACAGATAACCAGGGAGTGCTCGCCTGCCTGTGCATGTGATTCAGAGTCTTTGCTTTCCGAAAAGGTTCTGCCTGAGATTCCTGCAGATGGCCTGGTGGGGGGGGGGCGGAGTGATGAGGTCGTGGATCGAGGCGGACCTGGAGCGGACGGTCCAGGGTGG
>NW_025999946.1:286596-298898 GCF_001458135.2 Marmota marmota marmota
GGGGGGGGGGGGTGGAATTGGAGAGAGGGGATCCTGGGCACAGCGCCTGGAGACGTGCCAGGGGCGCACAGGTCCTGGGGACCTGCGTTCTGTTCCTTCCTAAGTCTGTTTCCTCTTTCCCTCAAGTTGATTGATTTCCCGCATCACCCTGTGCCTCGTCACACCCTGTAACCCTCTGCTCTATGGGGCCCCGCCCCCGCCCCATCCCTTATTCCTGCCATCCCTGCTCTCTCCCCCCCTCCTGGGTCTCCTCCCTCCCCTCTGTCTTCTCCTTTGCTCTCTGTCTCTATCTGGCCCCTTCGCTCCTCTCCCCCCCCCCCAGCTAAGCCCCCTCCCCAGGGCTTTCCTGAGGCCTTTTCCTGTCACTGTGAAAGCTCCCCTTGTCACTGCACTTTGACAAACCCTAGTGTTGTGCAATCAGGATGGCATTTTTGCGGTGGCTTTGGGCTGGGAGTGGGTTGGGAGGGGTGCCGAGGAGGCTGAGCCTCCCGGGCCCATGCTGGGCTGCGGCAGGAACCCAGAAAAGAGGAGAGGGCCTGGGGCCAGGAGGCCAGGCCGTCTGGGCTCAGACAAGGAGGCCCTTGAGGCTCGGGAGGAAGCCAGGGTGGCCGCTCACTGCGTCCTTCCTCCCTCCCAGCATCCTGCGGGCCCCTCGGCCCAGCCCACCTGTCCCTCTGACCGGCTGCTTCCTCTGGGGCATCCTGCAGTCTGCAGCTGCCTGGGACGGGCTAAGGCCAGCAGGGCCTCCCAGGGCATGTGTTGTGTGGACACGTAATTGTGGGGGTCTTGGGAGGGCCCCCAGCCGTGCGGCAGAGCACAGGGAGGAAGGGAAAGCACAGGTTTTGGCACCCACCACCCTGACCTCGGATCTGGCCCCCCTGCTTACCAGTCAGGTGATGTCGGAAGCTGCTGCCCGTCCTGAGCCTTGCTCCTTGCCTGCCGTTAGGGACAGGAGCGCTGCCTCTGAGGGGCTGCTACAATGATTAGAGATGACTTCGGGTGTCACCCACTGGCCCTATGCCTGTCACCTAGGGGGCCTGGGGGGCCGTTGCCTGAGGATGTGGGTCTAATGTGTTTCCACAGATTCCACAGAGTCTGAGCCGGGCTTGAGCCTGGGGTGGGTCACTGAGGGGTGTGTGATGGGTATTGGGCCATGACTGGGGGAACGGTGATGGGCTGACCCTTTTGAAGGCCCTAGACTGTGAGCTCCATGAAGGCAGAGTGTTTCTCGCTGCATTGTTTGTTTCCATATCCCTGAAATTGTCCACAAAACCTGGTACGGGTGGGGAGGGGGTGTGGAACAAAAAAATGTCTGCCGCGTGCATGAATGGATGCGATGCGGCTGAGGTGTCAGCCAGAGGCGGTTGTGTTCCTCAAGCAGCCTGGTCTCTGGCTTTCTCACAACCACCTCCCCGGGAGGCTGTGCACTGGGTGGAAAGTGGCACTTTGACACTCTGGCATAAGCGCTGGGGCTCTCTGCAGGTTGCTTGGCCTCCCTGGGCCTCTGCGCTCCTGCCAAGTGGAGGGCTGTGGAGTGGCAGCTTAGGAAGTGCTAGTATGTAGTAGGTGCTCACTGAAGGTCAGTGTCCCCAGCTCCTCTGAAGCAGTCTTCTCACTTAGCAGACGAGGAAATTGAGGCTTTGAGATGGACCTGGGAGAGCCAGGGCCCAGCTGGGCATCTGGTGCTTCCAGCACCCCAGGCTCAAAAAGAGACAGCAGAGAGAGCAAGAAGAGGGGTTCCAGAGGGAAAGTTTTGGCCTCTGCTAGGGAGGGCCTCCAAGAAGGGCCAGCAGGGCCACACAGAGCCCCAGGCTAGCCATGAGCCTGTGCTTAGCACTCTTCACCTTCTCTGATGCCTCTCAAAGCAGTGGGCCAGCTGTCCCGCCCCCTCCGCCTCTGCTTCTTTAACAAGGCAGAACCATCCGAGACTCCCGAGACCCAGGGCTCCTCCTCTCTGGGACGCTGGACTCAAGGCCAGGGCTGTGGGAAAGCACACAGAGGGGCAGGACAGGGGCGGCAAGGAGCCCAGCTTTGCTTCCTCCCCTGACACTCTTGGCTTCAGCCAGAGCCTCTCAGCTGGACGCAGGGGACCACGCGCAGTGCTCTGCACAGGGGGAGTGCGATAAGGCTGCCAGGCACACACTGGGCTGCGGGCCTCTGGGGAGGCAAGTGTCCCGGCCCTGAGGCCAGTCCCACCTCGCGTTCTGGAAGTGGGGAAACTGAGGCCCAGAGAGGGGAAGGGATGCCCCAGTTTGTCAAGACTTGGGACAGCGGCCCCCTCCTGTTTCTTCCCATCCCAACTTGGACTCTTTCCTTTGTGTGATCCTGATTCCCAGAAGTTGGGAAAGTCAAGCCCAACAGCCACAAGCCCTCAGCAACTTCCTGCCACCCCCTCCTGTGTCCGCGTCCCTGTGATGCTCCACACCAAACCACCAAAGGCCATGATAGTCATCTATGAAAAAGAGACTGCCAGTCCAAAGGGACCCTTATGGACCCCCTGCACCCTGAGAATGACTGACTGTGGAAGGACACCAGGAAGCCGGGCAGAGCAGAGTGAGCAGGCTGTGTCACAGGACAATGGGGACTACATCTGGCTTCCCTGAACCACACAGGAGCAGGAGGGGTGGAGGGATGGGGATGCCTTCTGCGATTGGGAGCAGGTAGCTCTAGGATATGAATAAGGTCCTGCAGAACCAGCAGCCAGAGGCCCATCAGTGTCCCATACCAGCCCCAGTGTCCACACTGCAAGGGGCAGGAGTAAGGACCGAACTGCCCTCCTCACAGGGTCCCTACCACAGGGAGAGCACAGGGCGCCCCCTGGTGGGCAGGCAGGGTCTGCAGACCAGGAAGTGGGCTGGTCAATCACCACCTTCAGTGACTTGGGCCCACTCAGGGAAGACAGCTCCTTCATTAGGATCGACCATAAGCATAAATGAGGCCGCCACTGCCCTGTCTTCTGGAGGCAACCTCTGAAACTCTGGCTGGCTTCCTGCTGGCCCCATTCTTTGCTTCTTTCTTTCCATGGTTGTGGTCCTAACAAAAGTCATCACCACCATTTTAATGGCTGAGTTGTCCTTCGTCCAATGGGTGTAACAGGATTTAGAGAACCGGGGAGCTGTTGTGGGACGTGGAGCTTGTCCAGGGCCTCATTGTTCTCAAAGCTGTGATTAACATCTGGAGCACCCCCTTGGTCCACATGTCTAATCATCTCATTAGGACAGTCACCCAGAGAGGAGGAAGGAATGGATATTTTTTTTAAAGCTTAAAGCCTCATACCTAAATATTCCTGTAGGAATATAGTAGGAAAATATATCTGGCCAGCCCCGGCCCCAGCAATGTCTGACAGTGCCCATTCTCCCACCTGTCCCAGTGAGCTTCACCAGCTCCAAGGTCAGGATGACAGAGTTAGAAGTTCCCTGGAGGAAATGACCTTACCAGGCTCAACTGCCTGACCAGGACAAACATCCCCTCTGCAGGCTCCCTGCTAGTTGCTTCCCCAGTCTCTGCTTGCATACCCACAGCCACAGGGAGCTCACCACCGCCCAGCCAACCTCGAAAGATCCATGAACCGAAGGGAAGAAAGCATGGAACTTGAATTCTGAAGTGTGTCCCCATCCTCCACCTTGTCCCAAGCTGCTGCCTGCCTGGGTAGCTCCTCCCTGTCCCAGGCCCAGCTTTGCCTTCTCCCTAGCCACAACCACCCACTTTCCAGGATGCTCTGCGGCAGCCATTCGAGCCCCAATCTGAAGATCAGAGGCCACTTCCCACTCGCTGCTCTGTCCCTGATCTACTGTATCCTCAATCAAGTCCCCTTGCCTTCTGTGTCCCCAGAGGGCCTGTCTGTGCTCTCGGGGGTGATTTCCAAGCCCCAGTGAGCTGTGCCGAGTTCCTGGCAGAGTGATTCTCAGGGCAGGGGGGATATAGCAGGGACCTAGGTCCTGACAACTTGCCCTAGGTCCAGGCCACCCCAGTGGGGGCCCCTGCAGAGCCAGGACTGTATGTTTCTTGCTGAAGTTTATGAGAGGTCATGTCTTTCTGGAAGAAGGCAAGGGGAGGGAGTTGGGGCAGAACAGCCTTTGTTCTGCTAAAAATGCCTTCTGTCTTTGGCCCTGCCTCACTGGGAGCATAAACAATGTCAGGAGGGGCCCTTCCAGGAAGTGGCTCCTCACTGCTGCCCACTGTCCACTGACTGGCCTGTCTTCCCTTATCTACTGCCTCTTCCTCCTTGCCTAGTGGGCCATCTACTCCTCTGTCCTGCAGCAGGCAAGGCCAAGGCCCAACCCTGGCCTGGGCTGGGCTAGAGGCCCTAGGAATTTTCTCCAAAATTCCTGCCTGGAGATCTTTCCTCCCAAGAGCAGGCTGTGGCTTCATTGCACAGGGGACACACGTGTGGGGGTTTGACAGAAGGGGCAAGCCAGGTGGAAGAGCCTTACCTCTCCCAATAAGGTTGTTTGTAGGCAAGTCCTGCCCCTGCCCTGTGCCTCAGTGTCACCAGCTGTCAAGGCAGTCGACACTGTTCCCTGCCCCCCAGTGCTCTGGAAAGAGCTGCATGGCACTGGTGGTCAGGGAGCCCCACAAATTCAGTCTCTTTCCCTCTTTCCTCGTCCTCTGCCAGCACATCTCCAAGCTTCCTCTTTCTTGGTTCTTCCACGAGAATTCCAGAAGGTGAAGACACCTAATGCTACCCCTCCAACCCTGGGATAGACAGCTCACCTGCTACCCAGGTGTCCTTCCTGTCTCTGGAAACTTCCTCTTAGGATGAAGTCCGCAGATCTTGGTCCTGGCTTCTGCATCATCTGCAAAGCCTCAGCTCCCCCTGTGCCACCAAGGGAGTGGGACTGAAAGAGTCGATGTGGCCAGGCCCTGCGGTGTGCCAGGACTCTGAGCTGAGATCGTCACATGCCTACAGCCTCCCATGCACTCGGGAGGCAGGCTCTCCATCATCATCCAGTTTCTAGATGAGGAAACCGAGGCACAGAGATGTTGAGTGACTTGCAGAATATCCTCCCAACGTAGTCACATGTGGAGCCAGCTTGTGACATTGGCATCCAGCCCTGGAGTCCAGGATCTGAGACACATCCAGAGTGAAGGGGTGTCAGTGCAGGGTCCTCCCAGGGCCTGGCCTGATGGTCATGGGAGCAGCAGGCCAAGGATGCCTGGGCCTGCGCGAGGCCAAGGGCCCTCTACCTGCCTACGGGAAGGGGTGCTTATCTAAGTCAGAAGTGAGGCCTGCTTCTCCCTTGGTCCACACTCTGCACCCCATTATCTGTGTGGTTTCTTTCCCATTCATTTCTGAAGCAAAAACTCCGCGGGGCTAAAATTTGATGGAGTCTCTCTCTCTCTAATCCTGCCCCAGTCTTCATGCTTTGCTCTGCTGAGTGTCCTAGGTGACCTGACCTCTCTCCTCTGGTACCTTAACTCTTTCCCTTCGCCCTGACTGTGTGAGGCCAGGTGCCAGGTCCTGTCGGCTCTGTGAGTCAGGAGGCCCACAGAACAGATTCCTGCAGAAGCAGGCCTGGCTGGGGACATGCCCCGAATTCCCATCTTCATCAAGGAGTCTCAGACACCCCTGTTCCCTTGTCCCCCTTAATATGTAAGTGCTTCTAGGAGCAGAGAGGAGAGCCAGCTGACAAGGTGTCTTACTGCAGAATGGCAGGAGAAGGGAGGCTGCAGAAACTGGAGTTCTCAGAGCTGTGGGTACCAGGCCCCAGTGGAGAAGGTGGCCCTGGGAAGCTCAGAAGGACACCCACTGACCTGAGAGCTACAGAGATCAAGGTGCCACCAGAGACCCAGGTTAACCCCTCTACCACAAACCCAGGAGCCTGACTGCAGACTGAGCCTTCTCCCCAGGGTAGCCCAGCTGCCACGAGGTCCAGAGAGGATCCCAGAGGCAGAAGGCAGAGGACCCAAATCAGGGCAGTGTTGCTGTCACTTTCTAAGTTTAGATTTACATACTCAGCACATATATCCCTCTTCAGTATTTTGTGTGAAATCCTAGTAGGCCATCACAAGTGGTACCGTGGCTCCTGAAATTAAAAAAAAAAAAAAAAAAAAAAAAAAATATATATATATATATATATATATAAAAATTTCAAAAACATGATTTCCAGAGGAAGAAGTTATTATTTTATATACCACTGTTGTTCTATATTAATACACAATAATCACGGTGCTAATGCTTCCGTTTTACCTTCAGCCTACCTGGCACTGTTCTTAGAGTCTGTAGTATCTCATTCAATCCTCAGAAAAGTCTTTGGTGATCGTCACAATGCTTATCCTTATTAAGTAACTTTCCCAGGATCACAGAGCTTGGGTTTGGATCCAGTCTGTGCTCTTAACCACAATGCACTATTTAGAATTTGGGCAACTACTCAGGGAAACTACTATGGACACAGGTCAACTTGTGGCCCAGGGCTTCTTAAACTTAATGGTAAGGCAATTCTCTGGGGCTCTTGTCAAAATGCGGGTTCTGATTCCATGGATCTGAGGGGGCGGGGCTTGAGAGTCTTCATTTCTAACAGACTATGAAGGGATGCTGTCGCTACCCTCTGGGGACCACGCTTGTTCACAGTGCAGAGCCTATGTTGAAACCTGTCCTAAACTCAGAGCCTTCAAGGGCCAAGCAGGCAAGATAAATAGAGGTTGCCGCTGGTGAAAGGGAACACGGAGGTTGCACCTGAGCCATCCAATGGTCATCCACTCCTCGGCCCTCATCCAGCAAGAGTTCTAGACCAGTGTGGTCTTGTTTCTATGCGAAATCTCCTATTTCTAAACAGGGGGTAACCAAGCCAACTTTGTAAAATACTGCAGTGCAGAATAGAGTGTTCAGAGCAGTTTTATTTATAATAGCCCCAAATCAGAGACAGTCCAAATGTCTATCATCTGATGAGTGGGTAAATGAAACAGCATCATTGTACAGTGGAACAGGAATTGGCACCAAGGAATGAAGTATTGACGTGTACTTTAACACAGAGGCACCTTTAAACAGTAAGCGAGAGGAGTCAGAGACACAGGGACAAATATTGTATGTTTCCACTCAGATGAAATATCTAAAATAGGGAAATCCAGGAGATAGGGCTGGGTGTGTGGGGAGAAGGGGATTGGATAGAGAGTAACCATCAGTGGATTCAGGCCTACTTTGGGGGATTTGACAAAAGTGTTCTAAAATTAGATTGTGGTGAAGGTTGTACAACTCTGTGAATATACTAAAAACCAGCAAATTGTCCACTTTAAATGGGTGAAATGTAGGAAATGTGAATCCCATTTCAATAGAGCCATTTTTAAAAACATGTAGAAGAGAACTGGCTTCTTTAGTATGTAAAGTGCAGTTACAAATCAGCAAACCCCAGCAGGAAAAAAACACAGAGAATATGAACAAACAGTTCACAAAGGAAAAATTTTCTGCTTCTTTTTTCTCTTTCTAATCAGTTTCTTTTAGTTATACATAACATTCGGGTAAGTTTTAACATGATTATACAAGCATGGAATATGATTCGCTCTAATTTGGTCCCCCATACTTCCCCTTTCCCTCCCCCCTGTTACTTCTCTCTACTACTGATTTTTCTGCTATATATTTATAGGTTTTTTAAATTAGTGCCTTGTGGATGCGCATAAAGGTGAGATTCACTGTGGTATATTCATATGCATCATAGGGAAGTTACATCAGGTTCAATCCCCCGTTATTCCCATTTTTGTCTGATAGTTCTTAAATACATTTTAAAAATCCCTCTTGCTCATAATAAAAGATGTACTAGTCAAGGCAACTCTGAGAAGATTTTCTACCTTTGAGATCATCAATACCATAGTCCCCCCAGACTTCCCCTTACCAAGGGAGATACGTTTCAGGGCCTCAGTGGATTCCACGGACAGCACCAGATCCTATAATTTAATGTCTTTTCCATCTTAACTAAGCAAATTTAGGGCACTCTGACCCGAACTTTTGTAATTTGAGTTGTGACAGCAAAACTAGCATGAGTTCCTTTCTTTCTTTCTTTTTTTTGTTTTTTTTTTTTTCACAGTTCAATGGTCAGAGGATCTGTTCTTACCAAAGATCTTAGCAACCTCAGCCTACTTTTTTTTTTCTTTTCTTATTGAGAACTTCCATCTTTTCATTTAAAGGAAGTACTTTTTGGCTTTTCTTTGACATATCTGAATTGCTGGTTTCACTACTCTTGCACTTTGGGACCATTACTAGGTAAAATAAGGGTTTCCTGAACAGTCACTTTCATACCCTCAGCAGTCAGCCAGATAACCAAGATGGCTACTAAGTGATAAATGGTAGGTAGCATATACAGCATGGATACACTGGACAAAGGAATGATTCATGTCTAGGGTAGGACAGAGGGATATTTCATCATGCCACTCAGAACAATGTGCAATTTAACACTTATTTGTTTCTGGAATTTTCCATTTAATATTGACCATAAGTAACTGAAAGCGAGGAAAGCAAAATGACATTAAAGAGGAGATACTATGATTAAGATTGTTAATGGGATGGGGTGTAGCTCAGTGGTAGAGTAAGCACTCGCTTACCATGCAGTAGATGCTGGGTTCAGTCCTCAGCCCCAGAAAAAAAAAGTAACTCCTGGCCTTCCCTTAGTACTCTACTCCTCCACACCCTGTCCTCTGTTCTCCGCTGTGTGCATGGAGTTGTCTCCCAGGCTTGCGATTCCTGGTGCTCTGGAGGTGACCTTGCAATCTCTGGATTGGGGACAAAAGGTGTCTGCACACACAGACACAGAATATGCAGACTGAAGCAGAGGCCATGGGACCCTGTGGGGACTTGTGGACCCATGTATCCTAATCCCCTGTGTTTGCCTCTTGTCCTCTAGGCACGCCCCAAAGGCGAGGGTCTGACACCATACCAGGGCAAAAAGCGCTGCTTTGGCGAGTACAAGTGTCCCAAGTGCAAAAGAAAATGGATGAGCGGAAACTCCTGGGCCAACATGGGACAGGAGTGCATCAAGTGCCACATCAACGTGTACCCGCACAAGCAGGTGAGCCAGCTGCCTGATGGGTGGGGCGGGGCGGCCGGCCCACAGAGGGTGGGGCATGCTCTGAAGGACAATGGAGGGGGACTCTTCCATTATTGGTCCTCCTTTTGGTACTTGTACAGTGAGGATGAGGCCAGATCCTCCATTCTTCCCTTGTTTCACCAGAAATGGGGTGAAGGGGGAGGGACGGCTGCTTCCCCAGGACAGGAATATGATAAAGGGGCAACTTCAGCAAGATCCTGAGAGCTGAGGCCCCAGGTGAATTTTAAAACTAATGAATGGGAGTAATGAATGGGGGTGCTGCCCTGAGCCGAACCATCAGGGGGCCAGCAGGGTGCTGCAGCAGGAGGGTCCCCTCCTCTACTCATCCAGTGCACACGTGTGAATGGGGTGGGAAGGGGTTGAGGGGCCCTACTAAGGCAGACCTCAAAGAGATAGCTACTCAGAGGAGGTGTTCTGTACCTGGGGATCAAAAGGAGGGGGAGTTAGGCCTGTCATAAGTGGGGGGTGCATCCTAGGAAGAGCTCTGTAGGAGCAAATGCTTGAGGCTCTAAGGACTTGGGGTGCTCAAAACCTACATCTGGGTGAAGGAGCAGATGGAGAGGAACAGGGTGGGAGCTAAATGGGAAGGTCACCAGAGTCTGGGGCAGATACGTAAAGGACCCCAAGAACAACAGGACTTTCGACTTCATTTTAAGACGATTAACCCAGGGGGTGTGCAGAGATTGGTTTAGGAAGGGTCCCCCAGGTGGGAGATGGTACTTCTGAGTTGAAATCACCAATATGTTTGGGAACAGTGCCTCCACCCCCTCCCCAGGCCAGATGGGCCTCGATTTCCATCCCAGTTCTGTCACCGAGGACCTGGGTGTGCTGTGTTTGCTGACTCCCAGGCACCCTCTAAGACTTTCTATCTGTTCTTTCTCAGACACCCCATGGGGTAGGACTTGTTTCCCCATTTCACAGAGGGGGAAACTGAGGCATGGGGGTGTAAGTGACTTACCCAGGATCAGGAGAAAAGCTGGGATTCATGAAGAGGGAACAAGTCAGGGGACTGGGCAAGGTAGATGGGACCTGGGTGTAGTGAGGGAAGCAGGGAGAGCAGACCACCCTGGCTGGCTGGGGATGGGAGATCGGATCAAGCCAGGCCCAGCTTATCAGGTGTGCAGCAGGTGGGACCTGGCTCCCAGCATTGGCTCTGTCTCCTCAGTCGCTGCCCTGTATCCTGCTGGCCTCTGCCCTTCCCACCATCCCTGGGCCTGCCCATGACCTCCATCTTGCCTGCACAGCCAAGCACAGCCTGAGTGACCACCCCACCTCCATCTCCATCCACGGGATTGGAGCCTTCAAGAGCCCAGTCTGGAAGGATCTCTCCAGGGCCTGGGCCTCCCCCTGCCCTCTCTCAGTCACTCAGCCAGTGTTTGTGGAGCACCTACTGTGTGCGTGGGAAGACTGAGATCCGGAGAGGAGATGGGCCTTGAGCAGGGCACCCAGACAGCATGGAGGGTCCTGGACCCAGTTCTGTCTCCCTGGTCTACTCTCCTGGGCCTTTGTGCTTCTCTCTCAGTATGTCACAAGCCGGGAGGAGGCTCTGGGATAGCACCCCTCCATTGTCCTTCAGAGCCTTTGGTGAGCTGAGGACAGGGCAGAGCTCCTCCCTCTGCCCCCAGTGGAGGGTTGTGGTGGATTTCTCCCACCCCGCCCCCACCCTGACCATGCCACAGTCCCTGAGAACCCTGTGCCACCCGCCCCAGCCACATCTGTTTCCTGTCAGGCTCCAGCTGTGGCTGCCCCTGCAGACCCTGCCCCCCCAGGAGAAGAAAACACTAATGGGCCTGCCTCCCGCAGGGGTGGGGAGACTGCACAGGTCAGTCCCAGCTGCTGCGTGTTTTCCCCTCCCTTGAGAGGAGTCATCCTGACGGCTCCCCGAGCGCCCACTGGCAAGCAGGCCAGGGCTGGGCAGCCAGGCCAGGGCCCACGCAGGGAAGCAGCACCAGCAGATCATGGCCAAGGAAGGAGGAGCACAGGTCCGATGAGCTGAGGGCTGGGGCTGGCCAGGGACTCTCCCGTTCCCCTGTCCCCAGCCTGCCCCTAATCCTACATAATACTAATGATAATACATGGTATTAGTACTGGCCAACATTTCAAATGCTCTCCATATACAGGCACCATTCTAATCACTTTACATACCTTATGTACCCCTCACAACAACCCTATCAAAAGTAGATGTTCTTATGCCCTGTTTTATGGAAGAGAGGATTGAGGCACAGAGAGGTTAAAGTAACTTTCTTATGGCCACACAGCAATTACTAAGTTTCGCAGAGCTCTTTATGGGTATCACTGCATCCAAGGGTCCCTCCCCACACACTAGCCTGCAGTTCCTGGCCCCTCTCCTTGGTGTGTGGCCCCAGCTGGCCCTGACTAGCTTCCTCTGAGTCCACTCAAGGGACCCTTCTGCAGGGTCTGGGCAGGGGCTACCCTGGAGGAAAAGCAACATCTCTGTGAATGAGCCAAGAAGCTGTCTGCTGGGGTGCTGCTAGGGGCCTCCAGGATGTTTCCAGGGAGACAAGCCTCTGCTGGCTCTTGGGGGCCGGGGGGAGGGAACAAGGGAACAGGGGAGCTCCCAGACTATCACAAATGTGCTTAACGCTGCCCAGTTTACCAACAGCCGGAGGTCTCCGGGACCCTCCCGAGACCCATGGGTAGTGCTGTGGGTAGCCCACTTTACAGATGAAGAAACTGAGGCTCCCTGCAGTCTTCAAGTCACCTCCCTTCTCTGGGCCTCAGTTTCCCTGTTAAAAACAGTGCAGGTCCACAGTCATGTCATGAACAGGGCTGGCTCTGGGCTGTGGGGTGAGTCCAAGCCCCAGATGCTGTCTTCATACAGCTAAGGCTCACTGAGCTGAGCCAGAAGCTGTGGTTGTGTTCAGATGAATCTCTCCTTGACTCCTAAGGCCACTTGAGCAGGTGTGGGAGTGGCTCGTGGCCAAGGAAGACATGCTGGATGCTGGGATTCAAGAGATGTGGGTGGGGTGTCCCTCGCTCTGGATATGGTTTCCTCATCTGGATATGTCTGTGTACCCCTCTTGTGCCTTGATCCTTGACTTGTGTGAGCTTCAGGTGGTGGCACTGGTGGGAGATTAAAGTGGCATATATACCCAGGGGTCCAGGTATGAGACACCCCCTGCCCTGCATGCTCCAGCCCCAGCCCAGCCACAGAACCCTGCAGACAGGCAAGAGGCGGGCAGGAAGGTCGTGAGCACCTGGGCTGGACTGCCTGTGTGACTACAGGCGCTCTCTCTCCCCCACCCC
>NW_025999946.1:298918-342070 GCF_001458135.2 Marmota marmota marmota
ACCTCCCCCACCCCCATCCCTGTGTGTATCTCTGTATGTGTCTGTCTGTTTCTGTGAATGTGTGTCTCTACTCTTGGTCTGAGCCTCTCCCTGTGTATCTCTGTCTCTGTCTCTGTCACTCTATCTGTACCTGTCCGTCCATCTCTCTGTGTCTTTTCCCCTGTCTCTGGGCCTCTCTCTGCATCTGTCTCACTCTCCCTGTGTGTCTCTGTATTTCTCTGTCTCTGCACCCTTCTGGGGCCCTTTCCTCCCGCTCTCTGCAGAGACCCCTGGAGAAGCCCGATGGCCTGGACGTGTCTGACCAGAGCAAGGAGCACCCACAGCACCTCTGTGAGAAGTGCAAGGTCCTGGGCTACTACTGTCGCCGCGTACAGTGAGCCACCTGCAGCGCCCCCTGCCGGCCACGCTGCCTCCCCTGCGCTGCTCCCAGGGGCTGCATGTCCCCTGGCCAGGGGGCTCTTGGGGTCTTTGTCTTGTGTGTGTTGACAAACAGTGTTACTGACATTGCTGCCCCAACAGGCTGTGGGAGGCAGGGGCCCGGGGCTCTTCACAGCCTGGGGGTCTGTGGAGGCCTAGGTCCCATAGAGTCCTTGGTGTTCCCCTGGCTCTTCTCTTCTGAGAGTCCCTTTGGAGTGAGCAGCCTTGTATTGGCCACAAGTGCACTAAATTTACTGTGAATCCCAAAGCCTGCAGGGGACTACTTCCCCAAGACCAGCCAGGCCAGCTTCTCTCACCCAGAACCTTTCGATTTACCCTGTATGAAAAGCCACTTTGGAAAGCCCTATCAGTCAGTCCTAGGTAGCAACCACGGGGGGCAGAGGCTTCCTCCGCAGCTGCTGGGGAGCAGGCCTCTGTGCCCTGCCCACACTGAGCCCCAAACTTTGACCGTCTCTGATGTCACTGCATCACACCCAGGAGCTGCACCCGGGGGACCCAGAGGGCAAAGGCAGGACAGGGATGGCTCTGAATGATGCTCCAAGGTATGTCCTGGGGCATGTGGGGAAGCACCCCAGTGACCCCCAGCAGCACTGCCCACCAACTGGGTGCTGTGAGCCCTGTTCCCTTTCCTTCCTCTTTCCTCCCACCCACACCAGGTGCTGCAATCCCACCAGGCTGCCAGATGTAGCACAGAAAATACTCTGACAGGAAGGACACAGGCCTAGCATTCTGGAGATGTACCGTGTCACCTGGGGCAAGGACTTCTCATCTCCAGCCTCAGTTTCCCCACGAGTTAAGCAAGAGAGTGACACTACAAAGCCTAGAAGTCCCCCAGCTCTGATGTTCAAGAAGTAGGCTGGCCCCAGGCCATCCCACAGAACAGAGAGCTTTTTTTGGAAGGAGTCCCCTGGATGGTGGGCGACACCTCCAGGAGCCCTGTACTCCATACCACTGCCCCTCACTGTGTCGCCTGGGGAGTCACATTCTCCCCTGCTGCCCCTGCAACTCCGCTTTGACTGTTGTCTCCTCCCTGCAACCCCCCCCCCCATCCTCCTAACCCAGGTCTCCCCAGCCCTCACTGGGGCAACCCTGAGACAAGCCACAGAACCTCTCATTTGGAAAAAGGGGACAATGATTGCCTACCTCCCAAGGGATCAGAGAGGCCTCTTGGCACATCACATGGTCAGGGAGACCACCGTTCTGGCAGGCAGGAGGGCGCCTCCTCTCTCCCCAGTGAGAAGCCCCATTCCTATTGTCCTCTCCGCCCCCCCCACAGGGGGGAGGGAGAGAACTGGCTGCCAGGACTGGGTCGCTTGATTTTGCCCCAACATTTTGCCTCTGTGGGAAAAAAAAAAAAATCAGACCATGAAATGGGCCTGAAATTCAGTGTTTACCACGGCTCGAGGACACCCATCCGGTGCCCAGTCGCCTTTTGTTTTCAAATGAAAATGCTTTGTGCAACTGAAGAGTTACAGTGAAGTGTTAACCAAGGGTCCAGGGAGCAAGTGGACGAGATGGAGAGTATCTGCAGCCCTCTGGCTGCAGGGAAGATTTGGGGGCCATATCCTCTGAGCACTTAAGAGCCGTCTTTGAGCTCCCTCCCTGCTGAGTGTAGGGGTGGGGGATGGACTGAGCACCCAGCCACCTCTAGGGATTGTCTCTGAGGCTGCCCCAGCCCAGCTGCCTTGTTTGGGTGACCTGGGTGGCCTTGGCCCAAAGCTTTTGTCCCCAAGGAAAAGCTGTTGCTGTCAGTCATCCTACTGGGCCTCCAAAGAGAAACTTTGCCATGGTGGCAGTATGCTAACCTCCACTGTGAGGACATGCCAGACATGGGGACCGTTGGCCCAAGGATGCCTGGGGCCTGCCAACTGGGCTGCAAAGGTAGGGAAGCCCACACCCTTAAAAGAACCGAGATTCCAGAGCACAGGAGGCCAGAGCCAGCAAGAGATGGCCTCTCACCCCATAGTGGCCTTTTTGGCAGCCATTGTCCTGACATCTGTGCAGCAGGGGCTGGGCTATCCCTCCTGGGTGGCCCTTGGAGGCTCTTCGAGGTCAGCAGGAGACACTGCTGTCTGGGCCAGTGCTGTGAGAATTAAGTGCTCAGTGGACCTGGGAGCCCAGGAGACAAGAAAGTGTTGTGGTTTTAGTATGTTCAAAAGGGACAACCGCTTGCAGTCAGTAGATCTAGCGATCTAGTTGGGAGATAATGGTGTTTACCCCCCATGAAGTATTTGATAGCTCTACTTGTGAATTTGTATTTATTTTGCATTATACTTGACACAGAATTCCTTTTTTAAAAAAACAAAAATACTATGTGTGTATTTTGGAAAAAAAACTCATAGATGTTAAAATTTCTGCACAGTTACCAGTTTTTCTCACAACACTGAATTTGGTAGCTTTTCCCGAAAAATCTTCACAGTGATTTTTGTCTGTATATATTTGAGGGCCTTTTTTTTAAAAAAAAAAAAAAAAGAAAAGAAAAAAGACAAAGAAAAGAAAAATATGTTTGCCTGATTTTTTTGAGACAAAAAAAAAAAGAGAGAGAGAGAGAGGCATTTTCAAAATTTCAGAGCTTTCAGGAGGGCAATAGAATATCAAAGAAAGATTTCTGGAAGTATTTTGCAAACCTTCTGGTTGAGCAGCAAGAAAATATTTATGGTGAGAAGTTTTCTTTTTTCTTTTTCCTGTTATGGTTTTGGATTTTTTTTTTTTTACTATGCTTTTGTCCTGTAAAAAGTATGCAACTGAACTACATTAAGAAGGAAATATTGTCTACATAGAATATTATATGAAGTTGGTACATAATTCTGATGAGAAAAAAAATCTTTGCAATTCTCTAAGCCATGTTATTGTTATTCTGTTGTTGTTTTCCATGGATGAAAATATCAGTATTAAGTAGCCAGCATATTATTCAAATGTTTAGACTTATTAATATGTTCTTGTCCTGTATTTATACATATGTGTATTTTGGAAAGTATTCCCTTTTTTAAGGGGAGCTATTATTAGATACATATCGAAAAAGGGAACCGTGACCCCTTTGTGCCTCTTCCGCTGAGGATAACAAGCACAGCGTTGTAATCTCTCTTCCCACACCTCCTTGCTAGGAGCTTGTCATTACAGTTTGATTAATTTCATGGGCAGCGCGGGGAATGGACAGGGGAAGAGGGAAGCATTTGATGACCTAGCCCCTCCAGGGTCTGCCACCCCTTGGCCCGGTCCGCAGTGCCCAAGGAGGGAAGAGGAAAAAGCAAGCAAGAGTCCCCAAGGCCCCTCTCTGGAGCTTTCTCATCTGAGCCGGGTCTCGCCCCAAGCTCTTTGAACTTGGAAATGTCAACGGAGCCATTACGCCTGCCCTCCAGCATCTAATCAACTTGAATCTACTCTAAACAAATATTTAATCCAGCCTCACTACATTCTAGCCCAGTGCAACAACTAACCCTGAATTGTGGGGTGTTCCAGCCTCCAAAGAGGTGGCTGAGCTCCCCGACCCTGGGGCTGGGAGGCTGGTGGCAGCGGGGATCTTTGCTCTCATGGCCAAACTCACTGTTGGACCTCCTCCACCCCCCAGATGGTGACCCTGTCCGTGTCTGTGTCTGTTCATGTGTGTGTATGTGTGTGTCCAGCTAAGAAGACAAACAGAACCCGTGGGCCTGGCTCGAGGGCGCGAGGGCCAGCCCCCCCGCTTCCCCCGGGGCCGCCCGCGGGGTGGCATTCCGTTGTGTGCCTTACTCCTGGAGACTGTACGGCTTGCCTAAGGAAATGTAGCCTTCCGCGCTGTATTAAAAGGATTTTGGAAAGCAAAGAGGCTGGGGGTTTCCTTGTTTACACAGAGCACAGGGAGGAAGCTGGACAACACAGCCCAGCCAGAGGGACTTGGGGCCGCCCTCCAACTTGTGCTTGCCCTGCCTCCACGCCACTGACCTGCCTCCTCCCAACCCCTCTGCCACCAAGTGGACGCTCTCCAGGGTGAGGCTCTCCCCAAGTCAGGCCCCAGACTGGGAGAGATTGTCAGCAGATTAGGTCACACGTTAGCTCAGCCACGGGACTCCCGGGTAACCATATATAGGAGCGAATCTGCCACAGGCATGGCAGCCCTGGGCCCCACTGCGGCTGCTCACACTTGATCCTCTTGTCTGAGATGGGAGTTTGAGCCCCCCGGCACTGGGCATCACACCCTGAACCAATGAAGTGTCCAGGGGAGAGGGGACAGTGAGTTCCTCCAGGAGCGAGGCCAGCACTGGGCAGGACTCACACAAGTGGGGCCCTGGTAGAGTGTCCCAGACCGGAGCCACAGAGGAGCAGGACCATCAGAAGCCAGGTGTCTGTCTGCAAAGCCCTCTCACCCAGGATCAGTGCTCTTGTCCTTCCCAACCTTGCCACTCACCAGAGTAACCTGTGTGTGTGTGTGGGGGGGGGTCGCCTATGGGGGGACTTTAAACATGCCAATGCTCTGGCCCCATCACAGAGATGCTGAGAAATCTGCCTGGGCTGTCCTCAGGTTCACAAGACCCTCCAGATTAGCACACTGGGCCTCCAAGGCTGAGCCACACTGGATTTGTGGCAGTCCCTCGAGGTTGCATGGGGCTGATGGTGGTGTCATCAAGGAGGCCCATGGGCATGGGGTTCCAGCCCCCAGACCAGCTAATTTTGGCAATCTAAGAATAGTGCTACCCGTGGGGAGGGAGGGGAGAGAACTGGAAATCCCACTTGACATGTGAAATTTTCCAAGTTTTAAGTTTTGGCAACTAGTTGACAAAACATTTAAATCCTATACAGGTGAAAGCAGAGGTCTGTGGACAAGCCCAGGCTTCCTGACTGCAGACTATGAAATGGAGCAGAGGAAACAAAATGCAAATCTTTGGGGTCAGGGAACAGGGATGCAGGAGCAGGTGAGACAGGCTGGAACAGGTTCCTGACTCTGGAAACAGGAGCCCTTGTCTGATTTGGGGTGCAGAGGCCACCAAGACTTTTCCTGTTTATTGGCATAAAGAGGATTCCCATCCACTGTCCTCTCTCAGGGCACACAAGGCAGGCAGGGCTGGAGGAGGCCCCAAAGTAGAAGTTGCCAGTCCAGCCAAGTGTGTGAGTGCAGAGGGTGCCCTAGACACCAGAGAGAGGAGGAGACTCCACACCAGGCTCTCTGTCAGGCAGGGGACCCTCCAGAGCCCTAAGAGGGATACAGTGCCCAGGACACTGAGCCTGTCTCTGTCCAAGAGTGCTGAGACCTCTGCAGGGTTCCTGCCAGGCCAGCCCTGCCTGTCCCAGCTGTGTGACGTCGCAGTCCCCCTCATCCACTTCTATGAGATAAAAACTCAGTGAAGGAGAGACCCCACATACTGCTGGGCACCCAGGACAGCCTGGCTCAGGGGTGACCTCTTGCTTCCGTTGTCTGTGGCTCAGGCATAAACATCCTGCTAGGGATCACACAGGAGAGTGAGGGGGGGCCAGGCCTCGAACCCAGGATCCCATTTGCTCACCTCAGGCATGGCCTGCCCAGCCTGAGGCTTCCGAGCTGTGGTGGGATCCTCTTGAGTGCGTGCCTCCCTGTGCATGCGCCTGTGTGTTTTGTTTTCCCAGAAAACAAACCTAACACAAACAGCCTGAATTTCGACATCTCCTGCCTAGTGGAGCTGTGGACACCAGTAATTCCCCCTGGACAGGAAGGATTTCCGGTTGGACTTAATGCCCATGTCCAGAGGCGGCCAGCTGCTGAGGGGCCCAGGAGAGAGCAGAGTCCATTAGAGAAGGGGCATGGGGGACCCAAGAGGATGGCCCAGTTCTGGGAGGAAGCTGAGGCCCCACAGGAAAGGTGTCTCCTAGGGTCACCCTGGACATGTGGTAGAGCCAGGATTTGAACTTTTCGAGGTCTCCCTTCCCATTGCGGTGTTTCAGAGACAGATCTGGGACTAAGCTCCAGTTAGCAACCCAAACTCAGAATTGCCAAGGTGGGACAAGAAGTGAAGGCCCCAAGGGCTGGGGTGACCTCGAAGAACAAGAAGACCAAGCAGGAAGAGAAGGTGGGGGGGCAGCTCTAATCTGTGATGGTTATAGGGTCATATAGAGCCCCCTGTGTTGGTCCCTGACATAGAGCAGAAAACCAGACCAATACCCAGGCCAGAGAGGTGGATTTGTAGGGCCCACCCACCACAGCACCAGATCCCAATGGGGGCTCAGTGTCCTCAGGCACTTAGGGAAATCAGGACATCCTGAGGTCTGCAGTGGAGAGCCAGGCTGCTCCCGCCCACAGCACAGCAATGACCACTCTGACCTGAGGTGGGAACCACTGTGGTATGGTGGTTCCTCACACCAGGAGGCTGTGTCTAGATGGCCATCCAGACTTTCTGGCCTCATGCATCCTCCTAACAATCCCACAGGAGCCCAGGGAGGGGATAATATGTCTAGGGCAGATGGAGAAAGTGAGGCTGGGGAAGGAAGCCCCTGACATCCAAGCCCTACAACCTCTGCTTCACTCTCTGACCTCCACGGTCTGCTGTTTCTGAACCTGACAAGGGGCTGAGTGAATGTCTATGAGCCCATTCGGTCTTCCATGAACTGCCACCTGTGGTCCCTTCATCCTCAGGACTAGGCCTGGTGCCTGGCTAAGGCCAGCCCTCCATGGGCTGAGCCGACAGGTCCCACCTGCCCTCAGACTTCCTGACCCTGGCTCCCCAGGGCCTGGAAAACCCAGGGCCAGGCATCCAAAGGATTGCTGTCCTTCAAGCTGTCATCCTCCCGGGGTGTCTGGGAGCAGGGACAAGGGCAGGGAGGGGCCAAAAGGAAGTGGGGTAGTGGCTGAGGGTAGGCTCCCCTCTCAGTCAGGCGTTCTGGCTGTTCCCCAGAGCTCTGGCCTGAGCCAGGAACAGCCTGTCCTCAGCTCAAAGGCCCCTCCAACACCGCCCCCGCCATTGATCCTAAGGCTGGATTCCCAGCAGAGAGGTTAGAAGCACTTCCCTGCCCCCACCCGACCCACTCGCGGGTGCATACACACGTTCGCCTTCTCCGCACTGGTACACACTGACACCATCGCACACGCAAACACACACGTTCACACAGGCACCTCACATGCACGTGCCCACAAGCCCAGCTGCAGCAGGTGGAGTGCCTGGGGCTGCCTCTGAGGCCAGCAAGGCTCTGCTGAGGGTGGGGTCTGCAGCCCAGGCCCCCAGCCTCTACCCCTCCCTTGTCCCCTCTTGGCCAATGCTCACTTTAGGGATGAGGAATCACTAAAGGGAGATGAGCTTCCTGTGAACCTGCCCACCTCCTCCCCCACAGGCCTCTGTCCCTCACCGGAAACGGAGGAGCCAGGTAGGCCAGAGAAGCCAACCAAGCCTCGGCCCAACACAGCGAGCAAAATCCTGTGCTCCTACTTCACACACTGGAAGGAATTCAGGTTCTGTGAGGTGTCATAACAACACTGGGATCCCATAAGAAAAGTCCTTATGGATGACCACAGGACAACACCTGGGCTTTGTTTTCAAATAATCCAGAATGGCAGTGGGGGCGGACGGGGGGTGCTGTTGAAATGAGACTGGCCAGCTGCTGAGGAGCACGGCTGGGAACTGGAACTGCAGTACTTGACGCTCTGCTCTCCTCTTGTGTCTGTTTCCACACCTGAGCAGGAGATGAGCTCGCAGGTGAGCCAGGCCAAGGTGTCCAAGGCAGACAGGAGGGGTGGGGGTATAAGGCACATGCTGTGATTAACACGAATCTTTTTTGATTCTTGCAGCATTTTACACAGGAGGAAACTGAGGTTCAGAGAGGTTGAGTGACTTGCTTAAGGTCACGGAGCTGGCAAGGAGCAGAGCCCCCATTCTCCTCCCAAAGCTACCCCCCTTCCCAAGCCCCTGCCTCCAGGGGACAGAGGTACAGAGTCCAATCCCCCTCTCCTGCTGCTTCCTGCAACTGAGCTGCCCTCCCACTCAGCCCAGGGTCAGCTGCCTTACCCCAGCCCCCTCCACCTGCCCTGGCCCCCTGGCTCTGCCCATCATAGCCTGGCAGCCTCCCTGGGCATCATCTAGTACAGGCCCATGCTTCATGGAGACCTGGATAGAAGCCAGAACCCAGGCCCAGTCCTTCAAGAAGTGCCCAACTTTCTTGCCATTTCTATCCTTGGAAAGCTCCCAGGGGTCCCTCAGGGGTAGGGGCAGCTCGGTCCACCTCCTCTGTGCCCAAAGTGAGCAAGACAGGTTGGCACCTATGTCTTCTGTCCACGGACGTGTTCCTCCTTCCTCCTCCTGGAGCTCTGAAGTGCGTCCAGTTGCCATCCCCCTTCTCCCTCTTGGACAAGAAGCCTCCAGCCCTCAAAGCTGGGAGCTGAGCAGCGTCCCCTCTACCACCTTTTCTCCATCCCCCTCCCTGTTCTGGTCACTAAGCTGAGCCCAGCTCCACAGCCCCTCTGCACCCAGCTCCTGCATCCTGTTGGACAATTTGGGGTTCAAGTTCTGCCTTGTAAATCCAGGACTATCGCATCTGCTATGACCTCTGTCTCCACCTCCCTACCCTCATCCTGGGTGGGACTCTAGGTCACATGTCTGACTCAGTTTCCTCCCTTGTTAATGGAAATGAGAATGCCCACCTACCTACCAGAGGGTTGTGGCCAAGATTAAACTGCATAAGGCCAACAGGAGCTTGGCACATGGGGCACACTCAAGAACTGTTAGCCACTGTGCTCATCAAAGAGGTGGTGATGGCTACCCGGGCCCCTGGATTTCTCTCTCGGCCTCCTCCCATCCACCTCTTGAGCCATGCGCTCTAAAACCTGCGTCCTGACAGCCTGCAGGGCCATGCTCACACCTTGCCCCAGAGCAGGAACTTGGATCTGTTGACTCTCCTTGGTCTACCGGCCACTTCCCTCCCTTCCCCAAGTACCCACATTCTGTTAGTCCAATTCTTTTGACTGGGCTTCTTCCCCAGTTCTGTTGTACTGTGGCAAAAGGACCTTGCCAGGCACATAAATTTCTAGTCCTCCTTTTCCTGGGAACCTGACCATAGTTCTGCATCAAGGTGCAGACCACTTTATATGGCCTGCACCCCCTGCACAAACTAGCTAGCCCCAAATTTTCTTCCCTGTGCTTTCCTTTTGCACCCATCAGCCGGTCCCCTTCTGCCCTCTGGTGGCAAAACTTGAGAACTGCAACTGTCTGCTGGCTGGCAAACCTGTACTGCATAGGAGATAAATGGGGATTTTTTTTTTTTCCTTTCCCCCAAATCCCAAGTGAGTCCTGATCTCCACAAGCCTCAAGCTTGAGTAAAATTTCAAGTGGTAATATCATGCTTTCTCCCATTGAATGTAAAAACAATGCATGCACAATATGAAGTGAAAACAACAAAGATAGGCAGAAAGATGTGAACACCCCAGTAGAACATCATTGTTTGTAAAAGTCAATCTTTTTTTTTTTTTTTCTTAATCACCTTTCTGTTTGTCATGGTGGAAAGATCTGGAATCAGAAGAGCCAGCGTTTGATCTGGCGGCTGTTAGAGGGTCAGTTCACATCCCTCTGCCCCTCCAGGTCTTAGTTCCCCCATTGATCTAAACTTTCAGGACATTGGGTTCCAGCTAGAACTCTTTACTCGGGCCCTCCTGACCTGTGATTAAGTCTGGAGTGGACAGAGCCCACAGGCTGCCTGGGGTCATCCATGTAGTGCGTCTGAGAGCCTGCAAACTCCCCAGAAGCCTGGGAATATATATAGTCACATGCTGCATAATTAATGTCAGTTAACAACAGACCACATATACAACAATGGACCCATAGGATTATATTGCCTCAGGTCCTTGTAACCACCTTAGCTTATGTAAGTATACTATGCGACATTCACACAAGAATGCAATCATCCTGTGATGCAGTTCTCAGAACATGCCCCTTGAATAACATGCATTATTCAAGGCGTGATTATATAAGCAATCATATACTAATATTCCTTGACTTATGTTAGGGTCCATTCCAACAGCTCCATTGTAAGTTGACAGTATTGTAATTTGAAAATGCATTTGATACATTGAATCTAACAAATATCATAGCTTAGCACTATGGTATAGTAGAGTACTGGTTGTTTACCCTCCTGCTTGCATCTCTTGCTGCTATTGCCCAACATCACAAGGGAGTATTGTATTGCTAGCCCAGAAAAAAATTTCAAAATTCCAAATTCTAGTGTGTTTTCTACTGAATGCATACTGCTTATACACCATTGTTACTCAGAACATCATAAGTCAAACTATCATAAATTGAGGACCATCTGTTATCAACAAGGAATTGTCTCTGTAATAAATAAGAGATCTTATAACTTGACAACAAAATCACTAATTTAAAAACACACAAAGGATCTGAATAGACTTTTCTTCAAAAAATATATATACAAATGTCCAATAAGCACATGAGAAGACGCTCAACATCACTAGCCCCTGGGAGGTATAAAAAACAAAATCACAATAATAATATTGTGGTTTAATAATGCCCCTTCACATCCACAGGAAAGGCTAGAATAAAAAAGATAATAGTGAGTGTTAGGAGGTGTATGTAGGGAATTGGAACCCTCACGCATTGCTGGTAGAATTGTATGATGTAGTTATTTTGGAAAACAGTTTGACAATTCCTATGAAAGTTAAGAAAGTTAAGAATAAAGTTACCATTGGTATATAAAACTATTTTTCATATTTAAGTAAAATGTATGTCTACTTTTTATATTTAAATTAAAATATTATTTGCAATTAGTCTATGATAAGTGAAACAATATGTAGTTTACCCCAAAGAAATCACTAAAAAGTAAGATGAAGAATTAAATCTAATGAGTCAATGAGATAGAAATGGAATCACTTGGGGAAAAAAAATTTAATCCAAAAAAAGAAAACAGAAGGCAGATGGGACCAATAGGTGGGTGGCTTAAATTTACATATATACCATTACATATAAATGGTCTAAATATTTCGTTCAATGTCAGATTGGATCAGATAGTAATGCTCAATGCTCTGGTTGTCGGTCCACTGTCTCTTAGCTCTAGAGCCTCCCTTCTTAGCCATTTGTGACACTGACAGTTCTCCCTTGCCACTTGGAATATATTAGGCTATATCAGCAGAGGGCACTGCAGAGAGTCTTCGACATTTCCATTTGCTCTTAGGCATCACACTTTCCCTTTCAAAACATTGTGTTGTTTGTCTCTTGTTTGGATCCTGACTATGTAAAACTGCCACCAGGAGTGGTCCCATGAGATAATCCCCATAAAAATGGGATTTGGAGGTTTGTTTGGTTGTGCCCCTGGTCTTGAAGGCAAAGCTGAACTTCCTGCCAATGAGAAATGGTATGCTAATAATTCCTAGCATGCAGTGACATCCAAACTAGTCACATGTGGCCAAGTGCCAAAAGCATGTGCCTTCAGAGGCCAGTTGGCTGGAGCTCTTGACCATCGTGACAGGGATGATGACCATGAAGACTGTGATGTGGGGTGAATTCTTTTGTGGTTACTTGATTGCTTACCAAATGAAAATGAAATATGTTTATCCTTTAATTCTCAGTGTAAGTAATAGTCTGAGAACCAGAAATCTTCCATGATAACTCTAAAAGATTCTCCAGTTTCTTGTAGGCACTGGGCTGATATCACGTGAAATGAAACAAAAACTTAATTGTGTAGGTTGATGAATCACACTATCATTTGAGTTCAGTCTTATCAAGTTTTGCATGTGAAAGGGCATTGACAAGAAAGAATGGGATCCTGAAGTTTGGAATGGGGATATCTGGTTGGATCCAAATGAAAGCAACAACTTGAAACCTTAAGTAACCCTGGTCATCCCTTACCAGTGGAATTAGTTTTCTCTCCTGAGCCTGAGATAAAATAAAAATACTGTGATAACCTCCCCCGGGACAGGTGCTTTGAGAGGGCACACTCAAGACCCACCACAATCACCCCCTACATAAATAGGATGAATCTCAGCTTTTTGTTCAGACATTAAACCAACCTTGCATTCCTGGGATAAGTCACATATGGTTTGGCATTCATTAGGTATCAAGTGTGGCCAGGAATCTGCAGGTTTTACCAGACCTGAGATTCCTAGAAACATTGCTTTGGGCTTTACCAGGCCTAGGAAACATCTAAGAAATTTCTTTCATGCAGCAAAATTCTATAGAACTATGCATGACAGGTTGGACAAAGGTGAATCCTGTTTGATGTTTCTACAAAGTCCTAGAACAGGGACAGTTGATCTATAGTGACAGAATTCAGTGACACCTGGGAAGAGATTGGAGGAAACCTTTTGGAAAGATGGAAGTGTCTTAAATGGTACTTAGATTAACCAATGTATGTGCTTGACAAATCATTTTCATGCACACTTGAAACTTGTGAATTTTATTGTGTATAAATTATACCTCCATGAAATCATTTTGAAAAACTATCCTGTCTTATAAAAAAAATTGATGTTTCAGACTTTTAAAAACATGTTCACATGGTATCAAGTGAGCAGGTGTATGGCTCATTGCTTCAATTATGCATTAAGTATTGAGTACATAGGACCAGCAACAAGCCAACATTTTCTTTGTGTATTACTTATGCTCTTGCTTTATATAAGAAATAAGACCAGAGTCAGGCTTTTGCACAGAGTATTGGGAGGAGAATTGCAGGGAGTGGGCTTGCCTTCAGAGAACTGTTTTTAGAGAACCCTTGCTTACCCCATCCACCTACCCCCATACCAGACACCTCCAGATGGAGAAAACTACACCCCCTCCTAAGTGAGAAGGAAACACTGGATGACTAATTGAGTGAATATTCATAGACTTGGAGGGATTGACATTCTGAGACCCCTCAGAACTTAGCATGGAGGACGTGGGTCAAGTTCCAAGGGGCTATCCCTCAAATTGTCACTGCTACCTGGAGTGCCCCAAGTCAACAGCAACTGGCTTTGACCTCCAAAGTTGGTAGTAATCTGAATGTGTGTGATCCCAAGACCTTTGGCAATATGTCCCCAAAAGGAGCCTGTGCCATCCCTCTGGACAAGTAAGAACCCTAGGTTCTAGCCATTGCTCTGCCAATTGACTCACATGGTCACCTGGGGCTATTACCATCACTCCTGGATGATGTGATGAACAATTACCAGTTATTATTTGGTTCAAGATCCCATTCCTCGGGGCTGGGGATGTGGCTCAAGTGGTAGCGCGCTCGCCTGGCATGCGTGCGGCCCGGGTTCGATCCTCAGCACCACATACAAACAAAGATGTTGTGTCCGCCTAAAACTAAAATAAATAATTAAAAAAAAAAAAAAAAAAGATCCCATTCCTCAAATGAAATCCCTTTCAGGGACTTAAAGTAAGAAAAAATGAAGAATATCTATGATGGCAAAGGGACTCAAGGCCCATGCCCCTCTCCTGCTTGCTCTACTCCTAGGCCCTTGAGAAATTTTTGAAAACTGCCAGTCCTGCTGAGCTCCCAGTCACACAGCTGCACCCTGACTTCATGGAAACTCCATGATTCAAGGACCCAACCCATCACCATGACCTCAGAGTGACTACATCAGCCAGTGACTTCATAGAACCTGACTCAGGAAAGTCTGTGTGGAAGGACTCTTGGTCTCAAGAGTCCAAGTCCCCTCTCTGAGGACTGCCTGCTTGACACCCCACCCCCCCCCACCCCCCGCCACCATCCTGACCACATAGGGCTCTGGTGTTTAAGGAAGTTTTTTTTTTTTTGGGAGGGGGAGGTACGCTGCTGGGGATTGAACCCAGGGCCTTATGCATGCAAGGCAAGCACCCTACCCACTGAGCCTCTTAAGGAAGTTTTAATCCTCCTACCCTGAATTCTACCCTCCTTGTAAATTCAGAAACAACTGGATTCCAAGTTAGAGTGGCACATCAAGAACAGGAAAAGAGCTGAGGCTCAGTGCTAGAGTGTTTGCCTGCCACACATGAGGCCCTGGGTTCAATCCCCAGCAACACACACACACACACACACACACACACACACACACACACTAAAAGTCCACTCCTTACCTTAGATGTTGGAGGCTCCTGGGCTTAGGCATCTCTTTCCTTTCCTAAGATCTGACCCATGGGCCATGTCATCATCCTTGTTATTCCAAGTGCTGATCACAGTGATGTGCCAGGCACTGTGCTATATAGCTCACATGGATCATATCTAATCCCCACCACCCTGTGAGGTGAGCTTCATGTACCAATCATGCACCTGAGGAAAACTGAACCTTGGGACACTCACAGGCAGAGCCAGGACTTACTTGGAGCCAGTGCTCATGGTGGGGCATGGATGCTAAGATGGAGTCTGTCTGGGCCTCGGCTTCATCTCTGAAGGGGTGACAACAATGATCCCCTCATAGGTTGTTGGATGATTAAATGAGACAGTCCACACAGAAGTCCTCAGCATAGGGCTAGGGCTGTACCTCAGTAGTAGAGCCCTTGCCTAGTACGTGTTAAGGCCCTGGTTCAATCCCCAGCATTGTCCCAAAAAAAAAAAAAAAAAAGTCCTTGGTACAGTACCTGACACTCAAGAAGCTGAAAGTGCAACAAATTTCCCTCCAGCTAGGCATGGTGGTGCCTGCCTAATCCCAGCATCTCAGGAGGCTGAGCTAGGAGCATCATGAATTCAAAGTCCGCCTCAGCAACAGCAAGGTGCTAAGCACCTGTCTCTAAATAAAATATAAAATAGGGCTGGGGATGTGGCTCAGTGGTTGAGTGCCCTGAGTTCAATCCTTGGTAACCACCGCCCTCAAATTTTTTTTTTTTTTTTTGCTTCAATTTCTTTCTAAATCCACAGACACCAGTCTTTTGTAGAAAATAGGATTTATTATCACATTTAAGGTGAACACTGAATGTTCTAGAAATCTTTTATATACATCATCAGTAGTTTCAATTTATTCAACACACATAAAAAGCAAAGCCCACCAGGAAATACTTTCCTCCTGAGGACAGGGCACTTACAAGCCACTTCCATTTTTGACAGTGATTCACATTGACTTGGCACAGCTAGCAATAGGTTTGTTCCCAGAGTCACCTGCTTCCACCCGCAGACCCTCCTCAAAAATGAGAGCAGCAAACCAACAGGATTCACAGTGATGGAAGGAAAGGCATCTTGGGAGCTTCTACAAAAGCCCTGAGTTATGTCTCAAAGGTCAGGCTCTCAGGTTCTGAGTCCTGTGCCACCAACTCAGTCACATCACAGCATGATATAGTGTCACAGCTTCATTTCTAGGCAATTTTATAAAATTATTACAATTAGGAAGACAACATTGAACAGGTATCATAGCCCTTTTGCAGCAAGTGGTTGTCCCCCAGGTCAAGGATAAGGTAGAAACCTTCACTGGACGCTCACCTGTCACCACCACCACCCATGACACAGATGAACTTGGGCTGGGCGATCATCAGCAATGCTTGATGAGGGGTGTGTGGCCTGATGTCATATTAGATGCCCAGAAATGGGGTCGTGAGGGGGAACATCAGGAGAGTACCCTGGGGTCCTGCGGAGGGGTGTGTCCCCAAGCCTTCCTCAAGCTCACACACAATGACAGCGGAGCCAGCACTGGCAGCTCTTTGGGGCACCTCCGCTAAGAGCCCTGGGCAGTAACCTGGACAAGTCCTAGCTGCCATCCCAGCACCTTGGCTGCGGGTTAGCTCAGCTGGCCACAGTCTGTGATGACAATCTTCTTGGATGTCTTCCCACTCTTTGAACCAAAAGATTCAATTTTCTTCACAACGTCCATGCCCTCTTTGACGTGGCCGAACACAACATGCTTGCCATCCAGCCTGGGGTGCGAGACAAGCAGACACAAGAATAGCACAATGTCACTCAACAGCCCAGCCACTCAGTCATGGGAACATCTGCCAATTCTGATAGACCCCACTGATTCACTCCTGATGCCCCCAAACCCTGCTGAGCTCCCCCAACACACTCCAGCAGTTGCCCAGTTCCCAAGACAGGTTCTGCCACACACACTGAGACCTTGCCTCAGGCCACTTGGCCTGAACCCTGGTAACCTGGTCTCTGATAAGTGAGCTGTCTGTGACAAGTGTTCTGCCCGGGGAGATGATGGGATATTGAACTACACTGAAGTAAGATGTCTACACAAGGGAACCTCTTTCACAGTCAGGAACTGTGAAACGAGAGCCAACATAACAGGTGTGGAGGGACACAGAAGCCCTGAGCAACTCTTGATTTGAGAAAGTTCCAAGAATGTGAAAGGCCTGCTCCAGTGAAGTCAAGAGTGTAACAGCCAAAGGTGGAAGTGGAAGGCCCATTAAAGGCTCCATGGAAGGAGAGAAGACGGGCAGCAAGACAGACCGCCCAGCCCTGATGTCCCATCTTTCTTGATTGAAAGGGAGAGACTAGGAGGTGTGCATCCCACCTAGGAAATCCTGGAAATGAGCTTAAGTCTTGGCTCCCAGCCAGCTGTTGGGCCCCCCCAACCCCAGTGGCCCAGGGCTAGAACACTAGGGACTCCGAACAAAGAAACTTATCTCTTAATAGAAGATTTGCCAGGGAAAAGACATCCCCGGAGCCCACAGGCATGTGGGAAAGGGGGCCAGAAGGGAGTTATCTACAGGCCTGAGCTAACACAGGGCTCGATGAAAACCTGCCATGAAATCCAACCATCTACTGCGGTGTTTTCCAAGGTACAGCCCATGATGAGGAGTGGTGGCTTGGACTAAACCAGGGGGGAACCTGCTTCTACTCAGGCCAAGGTGAGCCCTGCTGGCTGCGGCATTTTCCAAGAGCGTGTGGCAGAGAAACCCTCTTGTGTGTGGGCGCAAAATACACAGCAATGACAGAAGTCTGATTATGACAGAGTTGTAGGACAACCCGAATTCTCCCTCAATCCTTTCACTAACTCTCTCATATAGACACACAGGAGAGGGCTAGTGTCCCAGATGGGACATGCACAAAGTCTCCTCCCTCCCTCCATAAGGGCATCCCTCACCCCAGAGGGCCTGGGGTGGGGAACTCACCAGTCTGTCTTTATTGTGCAAATGAAGAACTGGGAGCCATTGGTGTTGGGGCCTGCATTTGCCATGGACAGAACACCTGTCAAAACAAGCAGAGGTGAGCCACAACACCCCAGGGGGCATCTCACTAGGAAGCCATTCAGAAGAGACAATGGCTTAAACCACATCAAGGACGTCTGAGTCTGCAGATCAGAAAACCAGAAGAGAAGCAGGCCCAACATGCCTGCCCTTGCTGCCTTCAAGGAAAGGGCCTTGGGGAAGCTCTCAATGAAAGAGCTGAGCAGGATCCCCAGTCCTGACTTCTAGACTTTTCCACACTCCACCATGGTCTCTCAGGGGATAACATGCAGGGTTTCTGCTTAAAGGCCCTCCCCATCCAGGTTCCCAAGGGGAAGGCAGTATTCCAAAGTCAGAACCTGGAAGGAGAAAACTCCAGGAAAACCCAACAGGCCAGAGTGCTAAGCCACCCCAGGGGACGCTGAAGGAAGGGAGGGGCACCCTGAGATCAGACTGCAGCCTCCTGGGGCCGCAACTGGGAGCTTAGAGAGGAGGACAGCAGTGCCACTCACCTGGCCCCACATGCTTCAGTGTGAAGTTCTCGTCAGGAAAGCGGCTCCCGTAGATGGACTTGCCCCCAGTGCCATTGTGGTTGGTGAAGTCACCTGCCTGCACAAAAGCACCCTCTAAGTGGTCCTATACCAAGCTGGCGGGAGATGGTTCTCTGGCACTGCCAGCAGCCCCCAACCCACTCAGGGCCCCCCCAGCCTGATAGGCATCCAGTGAAATGAGGACTAGTAAAATAATGAGGAAAATGAGCAAAAATAAAGTATAGTTAAGTATTTTCTGTTATAACAACGACCCTTGAACAGTGAGCTTTTTTTTTGTCTGAGGTAATTTGTAAGTAATCCTCCAATGAACCATTCTGGACTGTTTCTTAGTGACCCAGGATTTTCAACATACAGCTCTTAGAGGGTAACAAGGAAGTAGCCAGAGGCCATGTTCCTGAGTGTGGTCTAGGGGAACAGCAGCTGGCCGGGGTCAGTTCCTGAGGCTAATCACATTCCCTGTCCTGGCTTCATGTCCAGGGGTGCTGTTTGGAACACCCAGAACAGGGTCCCCCAGGGCTGGCATCCTTCCTCAGAGATTGCCTAAGATCCAGGACTTCCTTGGAGTGCTCTGACCAGAATAATCATGTGACTGCCCTGTGCCAGTCTCTGGCCATGGCCACACTGCAGTTTTCCTGAGATGTGATACTCAGGTGAACCAAACAACCTACCCAGTCCAGCTAAAGCATCCACAGATGCCTGGCAGGTGTCCCCAGACATCAGGTCTGGGTCTCTGAGGGCCATTACCTCATGCCACAGAAAGCTCTCCAAATTTGGAAGTCCTTATCTTGACTCAGGATAGCCACCTTAGCTCCTGCTTCACCCCTCAGCCAAAGGAAGAACTGTAAGCTCTGCAGCAGAAAGGCCAAAGGGCTGGGCCCAGCTGGGCCCACAGCCACAGCCCTGTCTGCCCTTTTCTGCCCTCACCCCATTCAACACATATATAGGCATCACACAATGCCAGGAGCATCGGACCCAATCCACTGCCAGCCACTGGGTCAGGGTGGAGGGAATGGGGATGGAATTCTGGGCAAAATTTCAGAAAAATCACACCATCCATGCCCCTGCCTTTAGGCTCCACTGGCCCCAGGACATTAACCCCTGACTTTGAAGGTCTGCCAAAGAGAAGGCAATCCCAACACTGCCCAGGTCCTGACCCCTGGGAAGTTCTTGCTGCCAACCCTAATCCCCAAGCCTCTGACACAGCAATACTAACTCTTTTGAAAAACGAGTAAGACATATTACTAAAAAGCACATTCACTTAACAGAGAAAAATGTCCTTCATGGAACAGAAGCTCCAAGTTCAGGCATGCACATTCCTCTCTGCACCCTGTCTTCCTCCTCCTACCTCTTTCTCTCCATCCCCTTTGTCCAGTGTTCAAGGTATTATGCAAAAGGAGAAGGCCAGGGACTGCTGCCCCTTCAAAGCCTTAAGGTCCATTCCCTGTGCGCATCCATACCCCAACCCAGCTTGTCCCTTGAAGCCATTAATCTCCCTATGCAGCTAGGCAAGGCCATCCTGCCACTGGCCCCATTGCCTAATTTCTGGGGCAGGCAAGGGTCATAGCAACCCGGACAAGCTGCGGCCTGTCAGAGTGAAAGGACAAGGCAAGAGAGCAATGAGAAGAGCCCTCTGCCCCTGACCTTCTACAACTGGCACCCACACTATTAATGTTTACAATAATCCTTGGAGGCAGCTCCACATGCAAAGAGGCACAGAGGGCTGTGTTACCTGGCACATGAAGGAAGGAATCACCCTGTGGAAGGTCGAGCCTTTGTAGCCGAAGCCCTTCTCACCAGTGCACAGGGCTCTGAAGTTCTCTGAGGGGTAGAGGGAGAGGCAGGTCAACCAGATGAGTCCCCAACCTCAGGGACCAGCAGCCTTGGGTCCCCCAGGAGGTGAGCTGGAGATTGGCAGACCCTGGCCCACTTCCTGGATCTGCTCTGCCTGATTCACCTATGACTGGGACAAGTCACTTCCCTCTCTAACCCCAGTACCCAAACATGTGACAAGAGTATACAGTCCTGGCTAAGCTAACCAGGTCACAGGGACAAGGAATCCCAGGGCTGTGGGCACATTGGGCAGAAGGGAGGAGTTGTCTCTGGGAATTTACATGTGCCTTCCACTGGTTCTGAGGGTCTCAGCTACTACCAGACAGGCGGGCAGAGCCAACATGAGGCTCAGAGAGAAAGAAGGTCACCCCATGGCACCCAGCAGCTGAGCTTCAAGTGGAACTCCCACCTGATCATGGTTTCTGAGCCAAAACACTTCCCACCAGCCCACAGGACTTACTTCACCTACTCCCTTCCATCTGGACACTAAGTTGCCCTTACCTGCTGTTTTTGGTACAACATCTGCTTTTAGCTATGGGGAGAGAAGAGGGACAAAAGAAGATAGTTAGTCCAGAGGTAGGCGCAGAAAGGAGCCTCCTCACCACCCTAATCCCACAGTGGCCAAGGAAGTGTGAGAAAGAACCACATGGCCATTCCACTCCTGTTACTCCAACCCTCCCTCCAGGAGGCAGCCTAAGCAGTTATCATTTCTGGCAGCCACTTCCTGAACCCAGGGCTGGGAGGAGGCAGCCTCAGTTTCCTAATTTATCAGAAGGGACTAACAATATCACCCTGGCCCACTTCCCACTTCCGGGGCAGAACTGACAGAGGGACTGGCCCCAAACCGTTAGAGACTCAGGGCCTAGACTAGGAAGATGCCAGTCCAAGCTCCTGGATGCACAGATGGGAAACTGAGGCCCAGAGAAAGGCAGGAAGGTATGGGTAAGGAAGGGAGGTTGGAGCTCCACCCAAGGAGGCCGCTTGCCTCTCAGCTTCAAAGATCATTCTTACAGTAAATGAGGGCAGGGAGGATACTCCCCATTTCCCAAAAGAGAAATAAATAAATAAATACCAAGGATTCCCAGGAAACCAGATAATCCATACTAACTGACCCCTTTATTCAAAGTGGGGATAGGCTAGGGCTTCCTCTCCATTACTCTGTAGATCATGTGTTTCTTGCTTCTGAAAGGGAGAGAGGCAGGTGCTGAGTGTCCACTCCTAGAAGGAGGCTAGGACTGGGACTCCAGGCACACTGCCCCATTCTCAGGAGCGCCATCCCGAGTTCACCCGGTGGTCCGGCCGTGGCCTGCTGGGCACTCACCACCCAGAAGAGGAGGGTCACGGCCTAAGCCACTTCTCCCTTCCATTACCCAGCAGCCCGCGCCTCGAGTGTGGGCGGGACGGCTGCGCAGACCCAGGGAGCACCTGGTGTTATGCAAGGGCTGCCACGTGAGCGCCCAGCGGGCCTGCGGCCGGTACCAGACCGACACCTGGGAGCTCAGCGCACAGACCCGGGTCTAATGGGCCTCGGCACCCCTCCCCCAGCCCGCCGGCAGCGTGGCGCTGGGCCTTCACCCTCTACAGGCTGACCTTGAGCTTCGACCTCCCTACAGGTCTTTCCTAACGCTTCCACAATTCCGCGGGAGGCTGCATGAGACTAAGCTGATATACCTTCTCAGAGAGGGGGAAACTGAGGTCCAGGGCCCGGAGGTGGGAGGCTCAAGGTCATCAAGCGCGCCGGGCACAGCAGAGGGCCGGGGTCCAGGGCTGCCCCAGGACGATCCCGCACGCCCAGGCCAGCCCTGTCGGGGCGAGTGGCTTACCTCCAGCACCACGCGGCCGAGTGGCTGCCCATCGGCGCCGACATCCAGGTACACAAGCGGGTTCCCGGAGGAGGAAGAGGGTGGGTTGTGGGCGCCGCCGCTGCTGCAGGTGCGGGCAGCCGAGAGGCGCAGCGGCGCGGAGCGAGGGACTGGGAGCAGGCCAAACAGGCGGGAGCCGCAACGCAGCGCCAACATTGCGGGCGCGATTGGGGCGGGAAGCGATGCGAGAGAAGACTACGGCAGCAGAGGTCACACTCCCAGGAAGCGATCCTTGATGACCGCGCGCCGCCACTTTTATTGGCCCGGCCGGCTTCGAGGCTCCGCCTCCGTCACACCCCCTCCAGGCTTGTCCGCGGGCGACCCCTGCTGGCCACATAGGACGGGGCAGCCAGTTCGTGGAGCTGAGGAGCTTCAAGTCTCTTGCACAACCATGCAGCTCCATTTTTATGAGGATCTCAATAGATTTTTAAAATTTCCTATTTTAAAAGGAAAAAATCCGGGATGGGGTTGTGGCTCAGTGGTAGAGTGCTTGTCTAGCATGCATGAGGCACTGGGTTCGATCCTCAGCACCACATAAAAATAAAATAAAGATATAGTGTCCACCTAAAACTAACAAATAAATATTTTAAAAAATGAATAAAAGAAAAAATCCTGACTTCATGGTTAACTGAAAATATGACCATCCATGTTTTTCTTCTAATATAATGGAAGTCTACCTTTGTGCCCTGTATATAGAGACAACTCAAGCCAAATGACCCCCTGCCACCACTCTCCCCAGAGGTGCTGCAGACAGAAATACAGAAAGATGATAGCACTGAGAGTTAGAGAAAGGTGGAGATCAGAGAACTGATTAGAGAGGGATAGGGCAGGTAGGAGGAAGCAGATAAGCAGAGACATCTTGCAAGTTACCTCACAAAGTGACCACAGGCCTCCTTGTCCTGATCTGAGCCTATCTCTAGATGCTTCTAGAGACCAGACCCTCTTCCAGAAATGCACTGTGGTCCTACAGTGCTCCTGCCAGGTCCAAAGCCCTCTGAGGCTGACTCCTCCTCCCCAAACCCACAGACTGACAGCTCTGGTGGTCCACACAAGCCAGGCCAGGCGGGTGGCGTTCCCTCCCACCAACACTCACCCTGAAATAGAGAGCTCCTGTCCAAACTCACAGCACCTGCAGGTAGATGCACAGCAGCCATCCCATAGGGAGTGCAAAGGAAAGTGACAAAACATGACACAGAAGAGAAGGGACCTCAGAGAGGGGGACCACAGCAGGGGATTTAAACCCCAAATTACTTCATACAACCTGGGAAGCACAGGAGGCCCTTAGTAAAAGAGTACCAGCAAGGGTCTGAGAGGGAATCTGGGCTCACCCCTGTACTCTGCTGATGAGAAACTGGCCCAGAAAGAGCAGTTTTTTGACCCTAGAGGATCCTAGAGTCCCGCTACCAGTCAGTGCCAATCCTTCCAGATACCTAGTAAAGGAGTGATGATAACCCTTACCCTGCTTTCTAACCAAGTCTGTTCTAAGGGGAAAAAATGAAGGAGAAAGAGGAATTAATCAACTGTTAGCACTGTGCCCAAGAGTGTTAGTAATGGATAATGTAGGCCAACTATTTGGGACTTAGGACCCAGACAGCTAGGAGTGTCAACTGCAGGGGCCCAGAGGCCTGAGGTAACAAGAGAAGGAAGCAAATTCTTGGAGGCAGGTGGACTTGAGCTGGGACCTGCTCTGGACTAACCTACCCCAGTCCTTGAGTCAGCTTATGGGAAGGGGTTGGGCAGCCATATGCTAGGCAGAGCAGTGTCCTAGCCTCCTGAGCATGCAAGCTTGACCCCTTTTCTGGAAATTCACAACCCCCTTGTCTATATTTCTGTCCTAGCAGGAGTCTGGGCATTCATTGAAGCCTCAGTGGGATGCTGCCTAGGTCCCAGTCCAGCTTGGGGCCTCACTTTGCCCTGGGGAGTGGCCCCTCTTTTCTTGTGATTGTGTCCTGAAGTAAGCAGGCCTGAATGGGGCACCCACTTGCTCCCTACCCCACCTAATCCCTTAGTGTGTCGCCCAGACCCCTCTAATATTCAGACACACTGTAGATTTGAGGGAGGGCAGTGGCTCATCTCCCAGGCCCTGCAGTGAAGCTTTCTGAGAGCCAAGGCCCCCAGCAGCCAACCCCAGCCCCTGAGCTCACACAGCCCCCGACCATATCAACAGGGGTCTTTGGAACACTGCTCTCTCTCAAGCCTGCTCTTAGGACCTTAGTTTATTCCCCACCCTGATGCTGCATGAGCAGTCCTACCCAAGGAGAGCTGCTATCATTCACACAACCACTTCCACTCTGTATTTCCCCAGCCCTAAGCTCACCTGCCTATCACATCTGCCTGAAAGGCAACCCCATTTACAGATGGGAAACACAGGCCCCAAGAATTAGGGGAGTGAATGGCCCAAGGACGGTGTTGGAGCTGCGCCCTATCTGTCTGACTTCAGGATTGGGGTTATTGCATGTCAGTCCTCCTTGCCATCATCAAGGAGCTGGGAATTGGGACAGAGTGGGGTAGGCAAGAGAGAAGTCTTGGACAGATGGCCCAGAAATACAGAAGCCGAGGAGGTAGCCAGGAGCTATGGATCTCAGGGATCAGGGAGAAGGTTTCCACTGGGGGATCATCTCTGACATGACTGTGTCTGAGAGAGAGACCCAAAGATATAAAGAGGTGATTCTAGAGGGGAATAAGCCAGTGCCAACCCAGACAAGGAGAGGTCAGGGCACTGATATTGAGCATGAGCCCAGAGGCCTGTAGAGGCCCAATCACAGAGCCTGGAGGCCAGGCCAAGGTCAGAAACTGTTGGATAGCACTGGAGAGCCACAGAAGGTGCTATGCCCCCACCCCTAGCTTTCTTCCTTCAGATTATTTCTCCTTCCCTTTTTGGAAAATCAAACATCATCATTGCCTCCTGTCTAAGCCAGAGAAAAGTTCACCTTCCCCACAGGCTTGGTTGATGTCATCCCTATCTGTGCTGTCCTCAGTGGTATCAGGAAGAGAGACAGTCCCCAGGCTGAGCCATGGCTGAACACATGCTCAGCCCTTGAGGACACTGGGCCCAGGTGAGATCATGTAGGTGTTGGCACTCACCTGGCTCCCCAGCTATTTGTGACTCTGTGTCATCCTCAGAGACAGCAGTGTTTCTCCCCACTTGGCCCGCGTGACTTCTTGTCCAGGGTGCGGATGGTTGTTGCCACCTGGGGATCCTATAACTGTGCCTGTAAGGCTTCACAGAGTGGCAGTGCTGGGCTCAGATTCATGTTTGGCACCTGCAAACTAAGGTGCTTGTGGGAGCTGGGCAGGTGACATAACTGTGATACCGGTGGAGAAGACATAAGTAAAAAGGGGAGGGGACACTCTATCCAAATGGCTAAGGCATAACCCAGTTAAAGGGTCATTGCTGCCAGGCCAGCGCTTGTAGGTGGGACTGTGGGTCCAGAGTAGCCAGCCAGGTGTTCTCATTCTCCAGTAAAACCTGAAGACTTCAGATGTCATGCAAATCTAAATTTTAAATGTTGGTAACTAATTTTAAAATAAAATTAACCACTAGTGAGCCATAAACAACATATCTGCAATCCAGATGAGGCCTCAGGGACAGGAGTTCCTAAGTTCTGAGGGAGAGAACTGAAGCTCAGAGAGGTACAGTGACTTTTCCAGGTCACACTGCAGGGCAGTAAGTACTAGGACTGTAGCCAAATCCCTGTCTTCCCTCTTGCCAGGGTCCTTTTTCTTCCTGTGTCTGGGCCCTGAGCTTCACCCTGGGTATAGGCAGTTAGAGTGCAGTGTGTCTGTGGCTACAGGCGGCTGTTTGCACAGCAGGGGTGAATGTCCTGGGGTGTGAAGTTAGGGTTGTGCTAGAGAGGGCCTCCAGGGTGAACCAGGGTGAAGGCAGGCAAACCTGCTCCGCACAGGGTGAAGTTTTTGTCCTGAAGGCTGCGTTTGCTGTCAGTGTCAAACTCTGAGTGCTGTGGCCTGGGCTGCTGCCTACACAGTAGTCTGTAGGTAGTGGAGGCCTTCATCTCTCTTGGTCCTGCTTGAGGGGCTTGGGGTCTGAGCCAGCACCTGGCACAGAGGTTCTCAGTGACCCTGCTGAGAGGCGATTGTGATAGCTTTGCTCTGGGGCTGCTCCCCTGGGGAATCTCCAGGCTTCATGCAGTTCATATGAAAGCTGTAACTTGTGCTGGCTTCCAGGACCCAGATCAGTATGGAGGGCAGGGAGAGGCCAGGACCTGGAGTGGGCAGGGTGTCCGCCTTAAGGTCCAGGGTGGTGATAGGCACAATGATCAGGGAGACACCCCAAGGGGAAGAGTCCAACTGGGCCTTACATCACTCACCTGTGTGATCAAGGTCACCGCAGACCCCCAGGGGGCTCAGCAGGGAATGGCTCACACTCCAGCTGCCTGGTTCTGACTCAATCTCCCCAGCGCAGTTACCCAAACTCAGAAGTCCAGGGAGCTCACCTTCCAGTCTCTGCATGTCCACTGTGGGCTGGGTGACCCCAGGGACTGAGAAGACTTCCTGAGAGGCCTCCACCTAGGGGAAGAGCTGCGGGGACTGGAGAGACAGGCGGCTGGGAAAGGGAGGCTGTCCACCAGCCTGGGCCTGGCAGCGTGGGCTTTGGAGATGGCAGAACTCTGATGCAGACCTGGCTCCCCACTCCTTCCTTCATGAAATGAACCCATGGCGTCCCTCCATCGTATTCTCTGAGCCCCTGCCATGGGCTCCATGCTGGTCTAGGTTCTGGAAATAGGTGATCGATGGACCCAGGGGCAAACTCACATTCTTAGGGAAAAGAGAGAACAATCAAAAGACTTCCAGAGAGTGATATGTGTTACATCAAATGTGTTACATTGCCATTTGCTAGAGTGACTGAGTCAGAGTCCCTTCTAGGGAGGCTCCAAGTGGCCTGACCACAGAGGGGACATTCGGACCCAGTCACAGGTGGCTGTGTGAACTCAGGGAAATATTCTGCTTGTTTTTGTTTTGTTTTATGCCTCAGTCTCTTCATATGTAATGACGAGTTAATAACACCTGCCTCGATGAATTGCTCATACTAGGAAGAACAACATTACAAAGGCCCTTGAACCTACTAGGAGCGCAGGGAATCAATGAATGAATGAATGAATTAGTGAATGGATGAATGAATACTGCCCAGCCCAGGCCAGCTGAGGATTCAGAGAAGGGCGATTTGCATGGATGATATTGTAACTTATGGTGGGATCCTGTGGGGGTTTGTGGGTGGGTTTTTACTACTTCCCATCCCAGGCTCTCCTTAGAGAATTAATAATGCCATCCCCGCTTCTAACTGGCATATGACATTTGGAGTCTTCCTCACCTGAAAGTATACTCACTCAGTGTCGTGGCTGCTGCTGCTAGATTTTTGTTTTGTTTTGTTTTGGGTACTGGGGATTGAACTCAGGGGCACTCAACCACTGAGCCACATCCCCATCCCAGGCTTGTATTTTATTTAGAGACAGGGTCTCACTGAGTGGCTAAACACCTCACCATTGCTGAGGCTGGCTTTGAACTCGAAATCCTCCTGTTTCAGCCTCCCAAGCCGCTGGGATTACAGGCATGCGACACTGCGCCCAGCTGTGTCTTCTTTTGATCCACACAGTTTGTGAGGCTGGCTGGGCGGGGTTGCACTCTTCTGATAGAGTAGGAAAGATGGGGGCTCCAAGTACATGGGGGTGGGAGAGCAGCCCAAACAGCCAGTGTTTAGGTTTGGGTTCTCTCCACTCTATAGAGAAAAAGTTGTCATGCACCCTTTCCCCATTCCCGCCCTTACTGACAGTCTCTAAGTGGCTCCCAGTGATGCCTGAGAGCCTGGTGCAGTCCCCTGGCCTTGAGTGCAGGGTAGATCAACTGATCCAGATTCTAATGCACACAGTACAGCTGCATTGATGGGTCCGTTAAAGGTTTCAAAGTGACTGATTCCTACTCTGAGTGTCCTCTCCATCCCCTCCCCCACCATCTCTCCATACAGAGACACACACATCACCAGCTCCCATGTCATGAGGACACCAGGCAGCCTATGGGGAGGTCCCCACAGTAAGGACCCAAAGCCTGCCAGCAGTGTTCTTGGACATGGAGCTTCTGCAGCCTGCCAGTGGCCTCATGGATGGACTCAGAAGTGGATCCTTCAGCTCCAGTGGAGACTTGGGATGACCACTGCCCCAGCCCATAGCTCTGCTGCAACCTCCTGAGAGGCTCTGAGCCAGAGGCGCCCAGCAGCTAGCCCACGCCTGGATACCTGCTCTGCAGAAACTGGTAATCCATGATTGTTGGTTTAAGCCACTAGGTGTTGGATCATTTGCTCGGCAGCAATAGATAGCTAATACACAAAGCATCCCACCCCCACCCCCAGCCACAGCCTTTTGAAGATTCCATTGCCTCACACACAGTTGATTGCTGATCTGCCATCTCAGCAGCTTCAGTCACCAGCTGCTTTTGGCAGAGACTCCACAGGCACAGTCAGGGAGAACTGGCCTTGCAAGACAGGACTTCCTTGTCTTGGTGGAGACAGGGAGTAGGCTGGCTCATTGGTCTCATTCCTCTGAAGGTGAGTGGATGGAGCTAGATGGAAGGAGCTAGAGGAAGTCTTCAGCAAGGGGGCTCGAGCCTCATTTTGCAACTCTGCCCTGGGTTCTATACAAAGGCGACACCCTTGAGCCACAGGAGATTGTTAGCCCTGTCTTACAAGTAAAGGGATGGCGGCATGGAGAGTGTAGCTGGGTTGTCCAGGTTCACACTAGGCAAAGTGGAGAATGGAATTCTGTCTTGGCTCTGTCTTTCTTCGGGACTTGGTGGGCTTCCTGTGGCTCTCTGAGATGGATTATGGCAGACTTCATCTAGTGCATGAAGTCTTTTTCCAGCTAACCTTACATGGTGCTTAGTAATATAGATCTATGGTGCCATCCAGTCCTAATGATAATGGCACAGGAGGGTCTCTGGTTCCCATGTGATAGATCCCAGGTGGCTGAGTTGGACTTGACCCCTTGGCTGACTCCAAAGTCTGCACTGTCACCCACTGCCCAGGTCTTCTTGCCCCAGGGAGTCTACCCTTGGCCTCCAGCCCTGCAGTGCCAGCCTCCCACACTGGGCGGGAATTGTGTAAAGAGCTCAGTGCTGTGGGTTCTGTACTGCTCAACTGTACACAAACCCACAGCACTGGACTGTTCACACAGCTCCCACCCAGGGTCAACAGGAAAAGGAGCTGGTCAGCAGGACCCAAGACATCCCCAAGCCAGCCTAGAGTGGCCCTTTGTGCATGCTTCATTCCCACCCTTATTTACTGTTTGCTGATTTTCAGTGGCTTTTCTCAACACCTCATTATCTAGGGAAAGGCCTGCGCCCTTGCCAAGGCTGGCTTGCTCAAACTTCACCTGACCCTGGGCTCTCCACCCAGGGAGGCAAACAGCCATAATTCTGCAGTCTCCTCTCTCTTTCTTGGTCTGTTGATTGGCAGAGTTTTCTTGAGTCTAGGGACCTGACCCTATTAATCTCTACTTACTAATTCTGAGAACTTTCTTTCCTCTGTTGAAATAAATTCTCTTCTAATCAACGATGTTTGCCTTCCCATCGATATTGCCCACCATTGATCACAGGTGTTTATCTCTTCTTCCAATTAAAATAAGCCTTAAGTGCTTGATAACAAAGAACAGCAATTTAATAAACTGCACTCAGCAAGTGTTTATAATGTTATTTATTAATTCCTACATGGCCCTGGAGAACTAGCACTAACTGCTCTTTATATATGTGGCCTCCAAAGCTGACAGAAGTGTCACAAGCCATTCCAGATCACATGGACCTTCCTTCATGTTAAGTAAATGGCCAAGAAGCTGGTATTTGGTCCTGCTCTGCCTAAGCCTAGACTTTGGCTCCTGCCTTAAACATGATCTCTAGTGTCATTAAATTGTAGCATAAAATGTCAGAAGGCCAGACTGAGAGAAATCTCAGTTTATGTGACAAATGTCTCAGATTTTAAGTGAGCCGTGGCTCAAATAGTTGATTGACTCACAGGCTATATTCCTAAGACAATGTCCATGTCACAGGTCCTGATATTTGGCTTGTCCAGGCACATCTGAGGAGCACAACAGAGGCCTCAGCTCCATGGGGGCAGCCTTGCAAATTCAGCAGAAGTCCCAAGGAGATGGGGCAGGGATCCTGTGAATCAAGGGTATGCAGAGCAGGTCTGGCTTCTTTGTTCACTAGAGGAGCAGGTGGGGTGGACATAGTGCCACCTCCAAAGAGATGAGAGGTGCATTGAGTCAGATGCCACAGCACAGAGGTCCCATAGCCAGGTCCAGTGGAACCAGATTTGGGTTACTTTAGGTGAAACAGCTTTCTGTCATCAATGGTGTCGCACAACAGTTTAATAAGTTTCCCGTTGCTGGAGGTGTGCAAGAGATGCCAATCAGAGATGCCCCCAGAGTATACCTACCCAGTGTCGTGACCCAGGAGGTTCCTTCCAATTCTAAGACTCTGATTTAGTTCCCCTAAGTCAAGGCTGCCTGGGGAAGAAGAAAGTTCAGTATATGATCTCAAAGTGCAATATCCAAGTCCTTTGTTGACATCTTGGACAATAAAGTGTAACATGAGAAATAAAAGCCAGAAGAGAATATTGGTATATGGTTACTGGTTTCAAAATGGTTCAAATTTTCTAAGCATAGAAGCAAATGAAAGGAAGTATAAGGGAAAATGTGGAACTATTTGGTGGTCTAACTTTACTACACCTGTGCTTCAAAAAGCGCCACTGGCCTCACTGGGGCAGAGTAACCTGGCCTTCTGTATTCCTCACTGCCCTGTTCCCTTGTGCTCCAGAGCAGGTGTACCTCAGAAATGAGAACAAAGATGTCAGTATTTGGCTTTGATCTTTCAAAAAATTCCTTAGGACCTAGACCTGCTTTGGAAACTACCCATGAATGTTCAGCCCGTCTTCCCATCTGGCCTCTACCTCGATCTTCCCCCAACCTGCCAGAGACCCTCAGGTTGGAGGAAGAAGAGAAGGGCACAGAGTGAGACCCACAGAGGGAGCACGAGGACCCCCAAATGAGAAATCTGAAAGCAGAGGTGACTGGCGCTGAGTGGGTTGAGCCCAGGGAGGGATCACGCCTCCTTTTCCTGATGGGTTTAGGAATGTTGTGTGGTGTGTCTGGGGTCAGCTCCAGTACTCCCCCAGCCATGGTATGGCAGAGGCAGCAAGGGACAGATTTCCTGGAGACCCAAGAGGGCACAGAACAACCCACAAGCCTAAAGAACCGAAGGCCTCAGAAATAACAATAGGGGCTCTGCAAATGGACCAGAGCCAGATGGAATGAAGGATGTTGCATGACACCAGAGGAATCAAGAAGGACAGCTGTAACAGATGCCCTCAGCCCTGCCATCTGGGCACCTCGGGAGTCCCCAGGAACTGAGAGGCAATGCCAGAGAAAAGACAGGGCAAGGGGCTTCACCCAAATCACTAAACTTGTGAAAGAAAATTAGTTAAGTTATAGAAAAGTACATGATTAAATGAGCAACCAGGGAAGATATCTGGGATATATGTGTAACTTTAATGCAAAACGATTCATGGAAATCAATAAGGAAAATTCTAATACTATAACAGGAAATACCTAGAGAGCATGATCAGGCCATCCCCACAATGCCAGATATTGATGATCAATAATTATAAGAAAAAGAATGTTGGAACTCTCTAGAAGTCAAAAGCAATGTCCATAAAAGGGATGTGATGTCATTTGGCATCACTGGCCTTTTTCATTGTTCGTCATTTATCTTTAAAATACCTCTTGCTTGTTCGTGCTTCTCTGTGGCAGCCCAGGCTCCCTCAAGACTGCCCCATATGGCACCTTGAGGATGCATGGCTCACACCTCTGTCTGCAAGGAGCACCCAGTCTGCTGCACCCTGAAATCTATGGCCCAAATGTCTGTCCCCAAGCCAATGGCTGAGTGTAGCAGGCATCCTACGGCATCCCTTCCTGGGAGACACAGAGCCCTCTGATGGCCAATTTTGGCTAGTGGGCTCCTCAAAGGGCATCCAACCCAACCAGATTTGGATCATGATCCTGAAAGATACAATCCCAAACACCATCATCCCAATTGTTGAAATCCCCAAAGAGCAAAATCCCTCAAGTATAAAATCCAGAAAGATCAAAATCTCAAAAATATAACTCAGGAAAGAATCATTTAAAAAAAAATCTTTGAAAGACTTTTGTTTTCATCTAAAAAAAGAAATTTATTGAGAAACATAAAAACATGACAGAGCTCTTCATAGACCTCTTTATACAATAATATAGGCAATAATAGCATGCATACTCTTTCAAGCATAGAGACTCAGGTATTCTAACAACAGTCACAGGCATAACAGTTGTGAGCAGACAAACTACATTCATAAATAGTTGGACATGGTGGCACATGCCCGTAATCCCAGCTCAGGAGTCTGAGATAGGAGGATTGTGAGTTCAAAGCCAGCCTCAGCAACAATCAACTCAGTGAGACCCTGTCTCTAAGTAAAATACAAAATAGGGCTGGGGTCGTGGTCCAGTGGTTGAGTGCTCCTGAGTTCAACCCTTTGTGCCCCAAAGTAAATAAATAATGGAAAAAAAAAAAAAAAACGTGATGGGTTGCCACCATGTGTGCAATTGTCTGAAGAGCTGAGTATTCAAGAAAATTTTATCTTTCACAAGTGTAGATACACACAATTTTTTTCTCTATGTTTATTAAGGAAGTTTTGACATTTTTACAGGCATGCACAGTGCCTGAACATAAAGTCAACATTGTGATAATGTACTTTGCGTGGTCAGATTTGCAAAAGAAAATACACAAATGAATTTGAACTCTCTAAAAGTCTTTATATGGTTTACATCTTCAGTATTGGAAATGATTTGAAGATGAACTACACAGCATGGAGAATTGTAAACAATGATGCTGACAATTTAAAATAATGGGAAAAATCTAAAAAAGGAAAAACTAAAAAGAGCATTCAGCCTGTGACACAGTGGGTTCAAGGGATAGGTCACAGGCAACTGCACAGAGCTGTTCCCAGGAGTGGGTGGACCTTCACGATCTTGCTTGATACCTGCTTTTCCCCCTTTCTTTCTTTCAGGGCACGGCTCTCACCGGGGAGTCTGCTCACATTCATTTGAACGTGGTGCTGTTCTTTCTGAAATTCTTTTCTGATTCCCTCGCTGACATGACTGTTCCCTATTACATTTTCCATCTTCTATGCCACGACTCTGTGGCCGTGGGTACAGAAGCCCCCAGCCCCCAAGCACTCACTCATGTGCAGACCAAGAATGTGCCTGGAACCGCCCTGGTGAGGGGAGCTCAACTTCACTGCACAAGATCTTCTTATCCCACTGTGCACATAATGATTTTTCAACCAGTCAGTAACTTCACTGGCGGCTTCAGGCAAATGTGGCTTTAATTCATTAAAAGCCCCCAGAATCTCATCAGCTGGAAGGAACATCAATGCCGACAAATGAGGCATTTTTAAACTCAAGTTTTCATAGCTGGCTTATTGCGTGGCCAATGCCTTCCCTGGGGCTCAGTTTCCTGCCCTCTTCTGTAGCCTCCCCCCACTCCCTGCCATAGGAATGATGGTTTTCAGGAATTGTAGTTTGCAAAATATTCCGGATTTTAATCTTCCAGGACTGTGACTTTCAGAATTTGAATTTGGGGGAGTATGGTATATGGGATCAGCTCTTGGGATCATGATCCGCACCACACACGGACCCTCCTTCCTCTCTCCCTCCCTCCTGCCTGCCTTCCTTCCCTCTCTCCATCACTCAAGGTCCCACATGACTCATTGGGACTGTTCTGTCTCCTTCTCTTTCCCTCTTTCCTGCCTTGGTGTCTGCTTTCTGGAGGGGCCCTGCTAACACCCACCCTGGACTGGCTTCCTGCCTCGGGGGTCCATGGCCAGCCAGGTGGGGCCCTGCTTAGGGAAGACAGAATGGACTGCAGGATGGGCAGGGGTAGCCTCAGACGGTGACTCTGGTCTGCCCCAGCCTGGGCCCCCCTGAGGACAGGCTATGATGGGGGAGCCCCACCCTACCCCAGCGTCCTCTGGCCAGGCCCACTGCCCAGTGGTTCTGGGCCTGCCGGAGAGTCTGACTTCACATTCGAGGTGACTCCTATAGGTGCTGTTGGCTCTCTGCACTCTTTGCTGCTGGGCAACGAGTTCTTTTCTGAATGGAGACCCCCCGGGACCACATGCCCTAGGTCATCATGGATCATCCTCCTGGATTATGAGACAATCTGCTCTCAGGTCTCTGTCTCTGCCCCCAGGTCTCTGTCTCTGCCCCAACTCTGTGCCTAGAGCAATAGTTCTAAAGCACAGCCATCACCCCGGGAAACTCACAGAACACTCCTCACCTCCTGGAGTCAGCAGATTACTCCCTCACCAGCCTCTGCTGGGCATGGAGGGAAAAGGGCTGTGGGCTCTGACAGCCTGACCTACAGCTGGGCTGCCCCCTGACTTTCAGGAAGACCTTGGGAAAGTGACTTTACATTGCTGTTATTAAAACATTCTCTGAAGGTGGCTGCCAGGGTCCAAGGAGATGCGACAGGTAAAGTGCTCAGAAGAGTGAGCAGAGAGTCCACTCTCAGCCTCTCTGCCTGATTGAGGGCCTGTCATTACTGGCAGGAGTAGATGTGGCCCTGAGGCCCCAGGTAGCAGAGCCCTGTGAGGTGGGCCAAGCTGGGTGTGGAGAGGTCAGGGAGGCACCTGCTCGTGCGGGACATGAGTGGTTGCTCGCTGCCTGGTTCTGATCCCAGTTCTAGTCCCATCAGGCTCTGTGGCTGGATTGTCACTCACAGTCCTGTCCTGCCCTTGCCCACTGGCTACTGTGTAGGAGCCTTGTTTGCTGAGTTCCCGGTCCCGCCTGGCGCCAGCCTGTCCCACTCAGTTCAGCCCTTCCTCAGGGTTGTCCCTACAAGCCATCTCCCTCAACAAAAGGCCAGTGTCCTTGGGAGGGCAGGTGCTGCCCAGGCAGGACTGCAGCCTGGCCTGCCAGGGAGCTCTGGGCAGTCAGACCTCAGAGCAGCAATCGGGGCCTGGTCAGGCCAAGGGCAGGGCTGGCAGGTTCTTGGTTGATATTTTTGGTTTTGAGCCACTGTCCCCAGGAAGGGGTCAGGGAGGTAGGCCGAGGCTCGGGCCAGGGAGCTGAGGTGCATTTGCCAAGGTGGTGGCCAGAGGCCAGATGGGGGCCTCCCAAGAGGGATGCTGGCTCTCTTTCCTCCCCACTACTGGCCCCGGCTCCACCTCAAGCCTTTAGGACACAGCTTGACCTGAGGCCCAGCTGCAAAGAGCTGGAGTCTACCTCATTTTCAAGCCAGGAAGGAAGAATCCACACTTTCACAGGGGATTTGGACTCCCCTTCTGCTCTCCCCTCTCATTTTCTGCTCTGTCAGCCCTAGAAACTCCTGAGCAGGCCCACCGTGTGCCTCTCTGCTGCCAGTCTAGGCTGCCTACCCATCCCACAGGGCCAGACTTCAAACTCACAAGTGATCAGAGATGCCCTCTGGGGGTCACTTCTCTGAGCACAGCCTGGTCACAAGCAAGATTTAAGCCAGTGGTGGGCCAGGGCTACCAACCATCTCTGACCACCTCAGTAAAGCCCACGTATCTAAAACAAGGGAGGAGAGAACCGTCTTTTCTGTTTGCCGCTCAGACCTGTGGGAATCAGACTATCTACAAATACTGGAAGGAGAGACAGAGAACAAGGACAAATAAATGAAAGTTTCAGAAACTAAAGAAAGCTAAAGACTTCAGGACAACATGAGGATAGATAGAATTCTGTCAAGGATTTTGTGAATGTTGTATTTCCCCCCATCAGGCCTTAAGCTCCTGGGGGGTCTAGTTCATCTCACTAACTGCTCCACTATCTCAGACGCTCACTGCCCGTCATCACTCAGTGGTAGCAATAAATATCAGATCAATCAATAGATGGGTAGATGGATGAGTGAGTGGATGGATGGAGGCCGGTGGATGATGGCTGAGCAGGGAAGTTGATGGACGGATGGGCTGCATGGACCAGGATGGGTGAGTAAATAACTCTGACACCAGAGGGAAGACGGAATGGAAACTGGTTTGACCCCGACCAGCACAAAACCTAGGCTTGTCAAAGGTTTCTTACAGAGGATGTCAACAGTGCTCAAGAGAAAAGGTGGATGACTTTGATTTCATGAACACAGGTCATGCCCATTCAATGGAAAACATCACTTCAGAAATGGAATTAAGAAATGAAGCCATGAACTAGGTAAGGTGGCACATGCCTGTAGTCCCAATGACTTGGGAGGCTGAGGCAGGAGGATTGCAAGTTCAAGGCCAGCCTCAGCAACTTGAACTTCTGTCTCAAAATAAAAAGTAAAAAAAGGCTAGAATGTAGCTCAGCGGTAAAATGCCCATGGGTTCAATCACCAGTGCCAAAAAGAGAGAAAGAAATGAAGCCATGAAGTGGGAGGAAATATTAAAAATATATACACATGAGCAAATATATCTTGTACATGTAAAGAATTCCCACAAATCAATAAGAAAAGGTAAACAGCCTGATAGACAGTAGTCAAATGACTTGTGCAGGAGTTTCACACACACAGAGACATACACAAAGGTATCCAAATGACTCATAAGCATGTGAGAAGGTACACAGCATCACTAATCATCAGGGAAAAGCACAGTAAAGCCCCAGTGAGATACCTACCAGACTGGCTCAAATTAAAAAGGATTGCTGGGGATGTGGTGTAACTGGAACTTTCCTATGTTGCTTGTGGGAGTATAAATTGGTACAATCATTGTGGAAGACTGTGTGGCACTTATCTAGTAAACCTAAAAATATACCTATCTATGACGCAGAAATTCTTCTCCTAGGCATGTATCCAAGAGAAATAAGCATGTATGTCCCCACTAATAGTCTATCAGAACCCCAAACTTGAAGCAATCAAAATACCCATTATCAGTAAAACGGACACATGTAAATGTACTTCCTAACAATGAATATTACTCAGCAATAAAAAGGAATAAATTATGGATATGCGTAATAACATGAATGAAGCTCACAGACATCATGCCAGAGGAAGATAAATCATATACTGTATGATTCTATCTGCAGGCAGGACAAGAATTAGCAAAATCTCATCTATGGTGACAGAAGTCAGAGTTCTTTGTGGGGATGGGGCTCTCTGGAAGGGAACACAGGAGCCTTTTAGAGTCCTGTGAATCTGGGTGGTGTGGATGTGTGTAAGCAGTTCTAACTTGACATGGATGATGTGTGCACTCACCATATTTATATGTTAGACCTCAATAAAACTTTTTCGAAACCAGACACATTTCCTTTATTCTAGAAGAACTCAGGGTGCAGCAGGGAAGAGGGAGGAGCCCAAGGCAGTGTTAGTTCCACCCTTCAAAGCCACAGGATTATCAGGATTCAGCGCCAGATGTTTCGGAGGAAACTTGTGGGAAGAGGCTGAATTTTGTCCGAGGCCAGGGGGCTGCATCAGCTGAGGAGGAGGAGGAGGAGGCTCCTACAGGGAAGGCTGTGGGATGGGGAAGATCAGGACCGGGTGACACACACCTGGGATCTTCCCACCAGTGTGCCTCCGGCCACGCACACCTCACCTGCAGAGATATGCAGGAAGCCTGCCAGGGGTTTCTGTGCCACCCTGTCCTACCCTTCGCTGCCCCGTTTGAAAGGTTGTGACCCCTCATGTGCTTCCTGCCACTCTCTCGAATGGTGTTCCTGGGAAGGAGGATCTGTGTTGGCTTCTATGCCAGCTGCCAGATGAAATCAGAGGTATGTAGGAGCAGGTGGGGAAGGGAAGGCCATAGCTGTCTCCTGCCCCCAGCAGCCTCTCCTCTGTGACTCAGGGAGGCTGAGCTCCACCTTCAGCTGGTTCTCCACCCCCTGGAGCTGAGAGGGCTCACCAAGCTCCTGCGCTCTCCCAGCAGCAATCACAGCTGGAAAGCCCGAGGGTTCCGTCTGCTGACCTCACTGAGCTAAAATCACCTGAGCCCCTCCTCTCATGAGTCAGGGAGTGTCATAAGATGTAGGCACAGGTGACAGCTTGTGAGGCCTCCCTGTCAGCCATGGGACAGCCAGGACCTGAGCTGGCTCAGGCAGGAAGCTCACAGGTGGAATGGGACTGGGCAGAGGGGTTATCACAGGTGCCAGGAGAGGAACCCTCAAGTTGCCCTCACCTTTTCCTCCTCTTGCCAATCAGGCAGCCATGGTGCCCTCCATATGTCCTCAGCCTCCTGCCATCCGTCCTCCCTATTCTGCAGCCCCTGCCCTAGGTCCAGGCTACAGCCTCTCCCCTTAGATGCTTCGGGAGCCCTTGCTGCCCTCCAGCCCCAGCCCCTCAATCCAAACCATCGAGCTTCCAGGAGGAGCACTTCCCCCTCCTTGGTCCAGAAATGATTGACGCGCAGTAAGATGCACAGACCTTAAGGGTAGAGTTTGAGGAGTGTTTACCAATACATTTCCCTGGGCAACCAGCACCTCAGTCAAAGAGTCAGTCATTTCCATCACCTGAGAAGGTTCCTGGATCCCTTCCAGGCAACCAGCCTGCCTCCCAAACAACAAGGGTGCTGATGTCTACCCCACAAAGGAGTTTTGCCGAGTCAGGAGTTTCACAAAGAATGGAATTTCATATTAGTTACATAGCAATACTCTCTAATGTGTGGCTTCTTTCACCCACAACATTTTTCACCCCTCATTCAACTTTTGTGGCTTTTATTGTTGATAAGTTTCCATTTTATGATTGTAACTCAATTTGTTTATCCATTCTTTTATTGGTCAATAACTCGGCTGCCCCTGTCTATGACTGCTCTGGATAATGCTCCTCTGACCTTTCGTAAACAAGCTTTTATCTGGACATATCTTTATTTCTCATGGGTAAGGAGCTATATGTTGAATTGCTGGGATGTATAGTCAATATATGTTATTTTTATAAGGAACTACCAAACTTTTCCAAAATAGTGGTCCCATCATGAACTGCCACCAGGAATAGGTGGAAGTTCCGGTTGCTCCACATATATGACAGCCCCTGGCATTGTCAGTCTTGTTAATTTGAGCCATTGGAGGATGTTTTTAAAGGCCACATCTAAATGACTTATATGTCCATCAACTGGTGAATGGGGAAACAAAAATGTGGCAAATCCATGCGATGGATTATAATTTGGCAATAAAAAGAAATGCAGCATTAGCTGGGCACAGTGGCCAATGCCTGTAATCCCAGTGACTGGAAGGCTGGGGCAGGAGGAGTGTGAGTTCGAAACCAGCCTCAGCAACTTAGCAAGACCCTAAGTGACTTAGTGAGACCCTAATCCTAAATAAAATATAAAAGGACGGGGATGTGGCTCAGTGGTTAAGTACCCTTGGGTTCAATCCCTGGTACCAAAAAAAAGAAGAGAGAAAGAAAGGAAGGAAGGAAGGAAGGAAGGAAGGAAGGAAGGAAGGAAGGAAGGGAGGGAGGGAGGGAAAGAAAGAAAGAAGGAAAGAAAAGAAAGAAAGAAAGAGAGAGAGAGGGGGGAGGGAGGAAGGAAAGACATGAAGTATTGACACGTGCTACAACATGGGTGAACTTTGAAGACATGCCAAGGGAAAGGAGCCAGTCACGGGAGACCACATATTGTATGACCCCATTTATACAAAATCTGCAGAACAGGCAAGTCTAGAGAGCCCGAGAGTAGATTAGCCTTGCTTAGGCTGAGGGAAGGGCAGGCCTAGAGGGTGATGGCTTATGGGCAAGAAGTTTCTCTTTAGGGTAACAAAGTGCCCTAAAATTCATTGTGAATATATTAAAAACCACTGAATTAGATGCTTTAAATGGGTGTGCAATGTGTATCAATAAAGTTGTCCAAAGACCAAAACTCACCACATCTAGTTAGTAGCTACCCCCTGTGCCCCATTCCACCACCAGTGTCCTTGGAGTAAAGATCCAGATGCCCAAACCTAGAGTCACCATCTCCCTCTTCTAGAGCTGCCTCCAGATGTGAGAGACACCATCATGCCCCTGAGTGTCCGCACACGCTGTTCCCTCTCCCTGGAATGCTACCCGCCCCCCTGACTCATCCTTTCTGGTCCAGCTCATCTGACAGCCTTCCCTTCTCCTCTTCTGTTCCTTCATCCATTCCTTGATGCAACATTAGGCACCTGCCATGTGCCAGGCTCTGTTCTGTACACCAGGGCGACAGCAGAAAACAAAGCAGACTAAATCCTTCATGGAGCTGATGTGTCGTCTGCTGGACAGGCAGGGACTGAGCACTTAGCAAATGCACAGTCTTGTGTTCCAGGCCCCACCCTCAAACCTCCTCCACTTCCCCATGGTGATTGTCCCCTTACCTCCTACTTTTTTTATTTTTAAATGCAGTACTGAGGAATGACCCCAGGGGTGCTCCATCACTGAGTTACATTCACAGCCCTTTTAATTTTTTATTTTGAGACAGGGGCTCAAATTGCACAGGCTGGCCTCAACTCCAACTCCTGTGGACTTGCATGATTTAGCAGTGGGTCTCCCCTGCCAATAGGCTAGAAACTACAAGAACTCCAGCTTGCTCTCCTGGGCACTAAGGCAAGGCTGATAGTGTCCTTCACAGTTTATATCCCCTTGCACAGTAATCTCATCTGATCAGCAAGCAGGGAGTTGGGGAGACACAATGTGAAGGCAGGATACTCACTGCCCAGATGAGATAATAAGACCCTGAGAAGAGAATGGCTGGATTGCACAGCTGCAGGACTGTGAGAGCAATCTGGCTTCTCTCACTCCCTGCCCTGGGCAGCTCCTTGTGGCCTGGCCATCTCTGAAGGCTGAGGATGGGTGAGCCCGTACCAGGGAGTAGTTTTAGGTCCTGCTGGGATCATGGTGCTGGGCTGACCTGTGGCTCAGGATGCTGCCTATGTTTCCATCACTCAGGCTGGGGCAGCAGGGGACAGGAGCAGCAGTGAGTCCTCTGAGCCTCATTCCTTGCCCTCAACCCAGCTCAGATGAGTCACTAACACCGAAGCATGAAGATGTCCCCTGGTCTCCTTCCCCAGTGGACATGCAGTTCACAAGGAAAGCCAAGGACAGAGGCCTGTGGGAAGGCCTCCTTCGTGGAGTGTTTAATCCTCGTGTGGTTCCAGGCATCCCTCCTGATGGCACTGTCCTTCAAGCCTTGACATACCCTGGCTCCTTTTTTCCTTGTTCCTTCTAGTCTGTTCTGATGGAAGCAGAGGTGGGGCTCTACAGTAGCTGGGGCCTCCTGGAACCCACATCCCTGGTCCTTTCTGGATTCTTTTTCTTTGGCTGCCTGGGGTCAGGTCCCAGATGGCTGGTGGCCACCGAAGGAAACTAGTAAGAACCTGGCTACATCTGCTCTTGGTTCCTGACTTGCCCCTGGCCATCACCTGACCTGATTCACCTGCTCTTAGTCACTTGCTTTGGGTTGACTACAGACAATACTTCTGCCACGTGGGTCCTTGGATCACCTTCTCCCAGGCTCAGCCTGTAGACATCTCCAAACTCCATTCTTCCCAAGGAGGGGGATTCGAGACTCACTCTCCTGTCTCCAGGTTGCTTGTGAATAACCCTTTCTTATGCAGACCTTGTCATTTCAGTAATTGGCATGATGCATAGCTGGTCAGACAGGCCTGGATTGGTCACAGGAAGCACTTTTCTTCAGCTCGGGCCCCCTTCTGTGTTCCTGGAAATGTGGCCCCTATGAAAGTGCTGAAGGGGGTGGGCGACACTTGAAAGTCTCAGAGACATTGTGGCTGGGAAGAGGAAGCAGGCATGAGCCTATGGAAAGCACCTGAATGTTTTCCTCACAGACAAAAGGGGGTGGTGGGGATTCTCCCCAGGCCTCTGCAAAGCTTCAACAGGTACCTCAGATTATTTTCTCCATCTCTTCCTACCATCTCCTCTTTCTCCCCTCTTTCTCTTAGGACACCCCATCTTTCCTTGAAGCCTAAGCCCTCTGGGTCCTTGAACTATCATCCTGCTGGGACTGGCAAGGAGAGGAAGGAAGGATGGACCCCATCTCCCATTCCCTGAGCTGTGCTCTTCTCAGATTTCTACAGATCTGCACATCCGGCACCACAAAGATGGCTTCCTCCAAGGTGAGGGTCTGCTCGCCATTATTGTGTGGTGAACAACCCTGGAGCAGCTGCTTCCAATAATAACTGTGGCTGGTCCTGCCCACGGATCTGGAGGCTGGCTGCATTCACCTACATGGCTCTGACTCGAGGGGCATGCGGCCTCATCCAGGTGGTGACTGGGCTGGGGTCCTCACTCAGGTCTGATGTCAAGCTGAAAAGACTTTGTTTTTCCATATAATATAATTGCTTATTTATTTTAAGTCTGAAACAAGCCACTAAAAAGCTATTGCTATGTTCAGAATGTTTGTCCCTCCAAAACTGAAGTTGAAATTAATTATCAATGTAATAGTATTTGAAGGTGGAGCATTTAAGAAATGATTGGACCACAAGGGCTCCAGTTTCATGAGTGGGTTTAATGCCTTATTCAGGAGGGGTCTCTCTCTCTCTCCCCCCCCCCCGTCTTTCCATGCAATGGTGCAACAAAAAAACTCTCATTAAACTTCCCACTCTCTAGGACTATTAGCCAATAAATTTCTTCTTATAAATGTCTCCGTCTGTGGTATTCTGTTAGAGCAGCACAAAACATATTAAGACAGCTATTAAACTAGTAAAGGATTCAATAAGCCATCAGACACATGATAACTGAAAAAATTCAGAACTGTTTCATATATAAGCAATAATTAAATAGAAAATGTAACTGATATTGCCTCCTCAAAAGGGATAAAAAATGTAAATACTTACATCTAACCCTAAACTGAAATTCTGCAATACTTATATGAAAACTACAAATCTTTACCAAAGAAATAAATACTACATGTTCTCGAATAGGAAGAAGCATTTTTTTTCTTTTTTTTTTATTTGTTCTTTTTAGATATACATAACAGAAGGGTGTATTTTGACATATTATACATGCATGGAGTATAGCTTATTCTAATTAGGATCCCATTATAGATAGACTTTTTAAAAGGAATAATTAATTTTATTAGTATGAACAATAGTCGGGTATCCTTTAGCACGTTCTTTGCTTACTGTATCAGAAATAAAATGCAATTACAGAAAGAACTGGTGGATTTAAACCTTACTCCCAAACTACAATTATACCAAATGGAAATCTTGTTTAAAAAGCTGGATTGTGATTAGAAAACCTATTAAAAATATGTATTTCCAGGCTGGGGCTGGGGCTCAGTGGTAGAGCATGTGCGAGGCCCTGAGTTCGATCCTCAGCACTACATAAAATAAATAAATAAAATAAAGATATTGTGTTAAACTGCAACTAAAAAATAAATATTAAAAAAATATGTATTTCCACCATATTAGTGGGAAGCATTTAGTGACTTCTTGGACCTGATTTTTAATCTCCTTCCTTCCTTCTTTCCTTCCTTCCTTCCCTCCCTCCCTCCCTCCCTCCTGTCTCTTA